>NW_026262715.1:570079-874286 GCF_021869535.1 Mytilus californianus | reverse complement strand
GCAAGCCCCCCGACCACGGCAAGGATAGCGATCCACCGGGGGGTGCAGTATTTGAAGGCAATATTTTTGCTTATCTGCGTTTATCCGCCCAAAACGCTTCTGGATTTTGATCCTTTGAAATACCCTTTTTCCGCTTACTAGATATAACATATTCCTCATTTAGAATTGTGTCCTGCTCCGCCATCATTTCTTTTATGAAGTGACGTCATATACTTAATGACGTCTTGCTATGTCTTACGTCACCATATTTCGATAAAGGACATAGATTTGAGACGAAAATTGCCATAGATTTGAGTTAATAAAGACATAGATTTCAGACAATACAGGACATACATTTGAGACAATAAAAGACATAGATTTGAGACAATAAAGGACATAAATTTGGAACGTCTATAACGCAATATTAAAAAGGACATAGATTTGCGGAAAGGACATAGATTTTAGGCTTACATATTCATTTCCATATCCCTAGCCAGAAACCTCGTCAGTTGTTCTCTTATTTTATTATGGCATTACTTCTGTTACTTGGGAATCGAGTGTTTATTACAAATGTTTCACTATTTCTGTTTAATGGATTAACAACTGTCATAGACTATGAACGAATTACAGCAAAACATCTTGTAAAGATTCCTTTCTATTGTTGAAGACTGTATATTGCTTAGGCCTTTTTGTTACTTTTGACGTTGGGTTGCAGTCTCATTGATGTATACTCAAAATCTACTTTTGTTATGGCACTCTCAACAAAGTTGGGATGGCATATAGTTATTCTACGTTTCAATTTCTTATTTTAATTTTTATTCCACTTATTTGTCCAGCTTATATATCTTGGAATTGTATGAACCAATTTTAATGGAACTATACAATGATATTAACCAGCTTGTCCAAATTTTCAATCGGGTATTGCATTTTCAAGATTGCAACCCTTGCTATGGAAACCGAAAAAATGAAAAAAAAAAATGTATTCTTAATCTTTCATTACAAGACCTAACTGAATGAAACTTTATGGAAATGTCTCCTAGTATGCCTAGATGTGCAGACTGTATTAGGAATTCCAAAATGACTCCCACTGTCCTATAAACCTATGGGAAAAATTAAAGCAGCATTTTCTTGAACAATATTACATCAAGCCAAAAAAACTATATGAATATGTAACATGGCATGTACAAATGTGGCATCTGTCTTTGGAATTTTGAAAATGGTCACCCTCACCATAGTATCGAATCAGCAAAAATGCCAAAAATTTCAAAATGCTCCAAATCTAATGAAACTTTACAAAAATGTTAATATATAAATAGGCATAAGTAGATGCGCTGTTTGATTTTGGAATTTTGTAAATGGCTACCATTACCTTTGCAATTGGGGATGTGGGTGGCATCCGCTATTGCTAGCATTTGCAAATCTATATTATATTCATTTGTAGTTATTTGAAATAATTAATTGGTACTTCATGCCCAGAACTGACAGCGGGAACTTTTTAACTATTATTAATCGAATCTGCATAAAGTATACTTTGCTTTGCACATGACCCATTAATTGAGGCAGAATTTAATATGTTAGCTAACAATGTACTTTTATAAGTCTGAAGAAAGAAGTCAGTCTAATCAGGATTGTTATCAGAATAAGCTAGTGCTACACTAACTACTGGTAAATACTGAATACTCAGCAGACAAGTATCAGACAAAAATCTTAACTTGGTTTGACTTGACACTGGATCGAATTTACCATCTCAAAAACACTAGGCAACCAAGCAGGTAGAATACCACAGAGACTGGCATTTGGTTTTTAGAGATGGGGTTAATTTCTAAACTAATGGCAATCATTTGTGCCATATTACTTTATAATTTGTTATCAAATACCTTTCAAATTTGCATTGGATAAGGTGCTCATTGTTTGCTTACAAATCAGAATAATTAAGGAATTCCAAAATGGCTCCCACTGTCCTATAAACCTATGGGAAAAATTAAAGCAGCATTTTCTTGAAGAATATTACATCAAGCCAAAAAAACTATATGAATATGTAACATGGCATGTACACATGTGGCATCTGTCTTTGGAATTTTGAAAATGGTCACCCTCACCATAGTATCGAATCAGCAAAAATGCCAAAAATTTCAAAATGCTCCAAATCTAATGAAACTTTACAAAAATGTTAATATATAAATAGGCATAAGTAGATGCGCTGTTTGATTTTGGAATTTTGTAAATGGCTACCATTACCTTTGCAATTGGGGATGTGGGTGGCATCCGCTATTGCTAGCATTTGCAAATCTATATTATATTCATTTGTAGTTATTTGAAATAATTAATTGGTACTTCATGCACAGAACTGACAGCGGGAACTTTTTAACTATTATTAATCGAATCTGCATAAAGTATACTTTGCTTTGCACATGACCCATTAATTGAGGCAGAATTTAATATGTTAGCTAACAATGTACTTTTATAAGTCTGAAGAAAGAAGTCAGTCTAATCAGGATTGTTATCAGAATAAGCTAGTGCTACACTAACTACTGGTAAATACTGAATACTCAGCAGACAAGTATCAGACAAAAATCTTAACTTGGTTTGACTTGACACTGGATCGAATTTACCATCTCAAAAACACTAGGCAACCAAGCAGGTAGAATACCACAGAGACTGGCATTTGGTTTTTAGAGATGGGGTTAATTTCTAAACTAATGGCAATCATTTGTGCCATATTACTTTATAATTTGTTATCAAATACCTTTCAAATTTGCATTGGATAAGGTGCTCATTGTTTGCTTACAAATCAGAATAATTAAGCCTTTTTAAACCAGTTCATACCGTTTTGGAAAAAAATATTTCCGTTTTAAAGGTGATAAGTTATATATTCATCAAGTCATTTTCTTCGTTGTTCCCTTTTTTAACATCTGTATCTATTATTAGTTCTTGACTTTCAAATTTTGTTCAAAGCACTACAGACTTTTGCATTTTTACCACTGCATACTCTTGCTACTTTTTAGTGTGTAAGCCATCGAATAAATACTTCAGAAAACAACATCTTTTACGTCTAGAATGGCGTTCCATATTCATTTTTTTAATTTTTGACAAGGACTTTTGGTAGACAATATCGCCAACTCTTTTCAATACAAACCCCAAGGGTGACTGGGGTATAGAAGTATGGTCACCATTGGTCTTCCTTCGACCGGCAGTAAAACCCGTGCTAAAGTGGGGCGTCCGTTTGGCTGTGCGGGATGTACAAATTTGCAGCCACGTCCGGTCAGAATGGGGACGTTAAATCCGATGCCTCGTGTAAAGAGAGTGCCACGCTCTTTGCACGTTAAGAACCCTTGCAACAACTCTTTGAGATGTCCGTAGGTGACCTGTTACAAGGCTAAATTTCTGTCTCTATCCAATATACCCTCATTTCCCGTGGCAGTCTAAATTTCTCCGACCTTAATCCCTTAATCTATTACAGATCCTACCTATTGTATTTATTGTGAACTTGTTCTCGTCCTGAATATGCATGAAATATTTGCCACTGGACGTTAAGCAACCAACAATCAATCAATCTTTTCAATACAGTTTAAAGGGTGTACACATTCTGCATGTGAAATAATTTGTTTTAAATGTAAGATTGTGTTGTTAAAAATTCTTGTTATTGCCTGAAATAAGGCGGCGTAAAAGAATTTGGAAAAACAAGTGTATAAATGACGTCACACTAGAATTTACATTTCTTGATTTTGTGAATTAGCTGTTGTTCTAGAAACTATTTAGCATCTCATATATGTCTTATGGACAAATCAATTTATTATTATTATATATAAAAGCATAAATATTAAGTTAAAACGTAAATCACAAGCTATTCTGTTGTTGTAGTTATCTCCCTTAACGTTTACGACGGCCCATTCGGGATAATATCGACAAGTCAAACAGACACAATATTGAACCCCTCAAAAAATCACTTTGGACAATTTTGATTTAAAAAGACTTTTTATATGTTGAATATGACAATGGTATGATACCATAAAAGCAAAAAAACTTTGTGTTACAATTTGTTTAACGTTTTTTTTTCATAGATTGCCTGGACTATATGTAAAAGTAAAGATAATTAGTCACCCAGTTCATTTGTATGATTTTAGTTTAAAGCAACTATGTGCACAGGATTTATTTGTTTTACACAGTTTAATTTTGGAAGAAAGGCCGACATAGTTAGTTGCACTATAACTATATATTCTATATTAATATTGTTGTAATTGTTATAAAATACATCAAATAACATAATTAGAAACCTAATCTTGAATTATATCCAATTTTTAGTACTTTACCTGTGTCGTTACTTTTTGTGGCGTTGATGCATTCGTGTGACAGACACACAATTCGTAATTCTATAAAGCTGTTTTTGTGTAATGTCCTAAATTAATTTTAGTTATTCGTTGTAATTAAGGTCTTTCTTTTCACTATTAGGAAAGACCTTACTGTATTTGTTCTGATTATTATTAAGGTTTTTCCTTTTCCAAAAGGGAAAGACCTTATATTAACTGTATTTCTTCTGTTTATTATTATTATTATTTTTTTTTTTTCCGCCAAACTTTAACGAAGTTAGCAGCCTAACCGTACGACGTGTCGCTTTCAGGTTCACACTTTGCATCGGTGTCATAAATATCTATCCGGAACTCACCCTGTGAGTCAAAAAATTTTGTCGGTTCGGAGTAATCTCTCCGAAACCTAAAAATCTTGTTATCATTCAAACACCGTAACCGTTATAGGTAAGTGAAGGGTGAAATTTGTTCAGGACCAGACCCTGGTTCTTCGGTACATTTGGATCGAAAAGATTTAACGACTCATTGGTAGGGTTATGCCCCTATGAAAATTAACCGGTGTCGGTTGGCCACCAAAACTCAGAAAAAGTCGTAGACACCTAGGATCTTACCAATAATCATCAATTCATGTAACTTTGAAAAATGCCTCAAGGTCAAATTTGTATGTTGACCTTGACCTTTGACCTAACACCTTGTTATGGGATAATCTCAGAAACATTATACTTACAGAAGTTTTGAATAGTGGAAAATGTTTGGGTCATTACGGCGCAACTTTGTTACATTTTGACCGAAGAGATTTGACCTTTCTGTAAGGGCATAACCCCTGTTTTAGGTTTCTGAAAAGACAATACCAGCTTTTACTATATAACCAAAGGTCCTAGACCCATGGGGTCTTCAGCAATGACATTGGGGACTAATGTCCCAGAAAGCGAATTATGTTTTTTTTACCTTATTTAAAGTGTTTTTAAGGTTGACTTTGACCTTTGACCTTACAACTTTTTATTCGATATCTCAAAAACGATTATACTTACAAAAATAGTAAATAGTGAAAAATGTTTAGGTCATTAGGGCGCAACTTTTTTACATTTTGACCGACGAGATTTGAGCTGTCTGTAAGGGGCATAACCCCTGTTAACTGTTTTAGAAAAGACAAAATTAGCTTTAACTCATGAACCAAAGGTCCTTGACCCATTAGGTCTTCTATAATGACCTCGTGGACCAATGACCTTGACAAAGGTCACAAGGTCAAGTTCATGTCCGAGATAGCGAATTACGTGTTTTTAACCTTATATTAAGGATTTTTAGTGTGTTTTCAAGGTTGACCTCGTCAAGGCGAGACAACAAATCATATTGGCCATTGGTAATATTTGCTTAGTTTTGATATACCTACAATCTTCTACAGATTTATATTACCACTGGGAATATTTCAAACCTTGTATACTGTTATATTTCTATTAATACCAGTTTCCTTTGCATAACCCATATATGTTAATACTAGTCCAATTTGAGCTTAAAATCAGTAAAATAGTGTTTGAACTAAAGCTTTATATGTTTTTATTGCTTGAAATAGATCATAGAATGAAATAAAGTAATGCTGAAGTCAATATAGCAAGTTTGGTTCTGTATTACAGAGAATCACCAGGAATTAAATTTTTAGAAGTTGTACATATTACAACAAAAATTGGTCATAATTGATGTCAGTAATCATGTTTACTCAACTTTTTTTGGATGAACAATTCTGTTTATGAGAGATTTCGGCTCTTAAATTGACACAATAAGGTACTTTAGTCTTTTCAGGTCCCCCAAGGGTGACTGGGGAATAGAAGTATGGTCACCATTTGTCTTCCTCCGACCGGCAGTAAAACCCTTGCTCAAGTTGGGCGTCCGTTTGGCTGTGCGTGATGTACAAATTTTCAGCCTAGTCCGGTCAGAATGGGGACGTTAAACCCAATGCCTCGTGTAAAGAGAGTGCCACGCTCTTTGCAAGTTAAGAACTCTTGCAACATCTCTTTGAGGGGTCCGTAGGTGACCTGTTGCAAGGCAAAATTTCTGTCCCTATCCAATATACCCCCATTTCCCGTGGCAGTCTACATTTCTCCGACCTTAATCCCGGAAGCCCCTATTACAGTACCTACCTATTGTATTTAAAGTTAATTTGTTCTCGTCCTGAATATGCTTGAAATATTTGCCACTGGACGTTAAGCAACCAACAACCAATCAATCTTTTAAGGTCATACAATATGCATGCAGTTAAGACTTGACTCCAAGTTCTTATTTTTGCATTATTTTGGATTGAAAGCAATAAAACATGTGTATTATGACTTGTTTATGGTAAAACAATAGCTCTTGGTCAACCAATTATATGATTTTTCAAGTTTTATTGGTTTTCTTATGGTAGCCTTTTACAATCTAGGCAGTTGGTATATACTCATATAAGAATTCAAAAATCTCATTGTACATGCAATTTTGAACCAGTTTAGCAAGTTATCCAGCTGAGGGATATATAAATTGCTCTTGATAATCTATGTTGTACCACAGAAGTATGGTTTATAACAAAAATGTCCCTTTACCAATTTAAAGAGAAAAGGGGGGAATATATTCTCAATTATGTCTTGGGTTTAGTCTTATATATTTTTATTTAATGAACAAGAAGTTGATTTTGACAAAAATGAGGTAAACGACATTTCACATATGTCAGAAAGAAATCTTGCAACATAAGACATCTATGGATGAAACATGGATCCTGTAGGTCTTCTACCTTATGAGTTATAAAGCTTTTCATAACTTGTTAACGACACCTCCACCTTCGCCGCTGCCACTGTACATGTCTTGACTTCAGTGATTTTCTTCGCAGGTGAGACATAAAAAACACTATATATATATATATATATATATAGCTAGTTTCTCCAAGGGCTAGTAGAATTATTAGACAAACAGATGGAAAATAGGACATTCAAAAGAGATTCTGACCAAGTTAAAGTGGTATTGATACATAAATTTTACAAAAATCCAACTTAAAGCCTTCTGAAAGTTAATCCATTTATTTTTTTTCTTCCATCTTTGGAAATTTTTCTCAGGCCAGTAGTAATAAGACAAAAAAGAAGATCAAATGAATAGAATTCAAAATAGTTTTTGGAGCAGACTGTTCAGTATCATTGACATACACACCTTCCCTCTAATTTTCATTAGATCTTGGTCTTCCAGGAGTTTCTTTTCAACTACTGTTAGATCACCTGCCAAACATTCATCAAAATCTTTCAACCCTTTACTTCGGGCAGCATAACTCTGGATCCTAAAAATGATATTTAGTAGAATATAAGAAAATATAAATAATAACAGTCTGCAAAAATTTCTGAATCATATTTTTTTTAATTAGATTTGTTTCATGTTCCTTTAGAAATCGAGCGTACAAAGTTCATGGGAGAAGCAAAAGAAGATGCTAGAATTATAATAAGAAGAAACGGAGCAAAATCTCTACATCTCTGTCTCTGCAAATTTACATTTGGGAGACTTAATAATATCCATGTTTATGTACACATAATAAGTTTTAATCATTAATGTTCTTCAGGATTCCAATCCAAATTGCATATTAACATAACTGAATCCAGGACAATATAACCACTATTATATATCAAAATAATTCTATAGAACAAGCATGTATCAATGAATTTATATTTTTGTTGTCAGATTAAAAACATCACATCTTTTAACATGAAATGCAGAGCAGATTTTTTTATTTAAGTACAAAGAAAAAATTTCATTGCAACAAGTAAATGATTTAATAGAATGAAAACTGTTAATCATGTCTAACTAATGAAATACTGCAAAGTTTTCTGCAAGGTGCCAAGTGGATAAAGTGCTTTTCAAAAACCAAATTTTCTCATGTTTAAAATTGTCTTACATTAAATTTTCAGAAATTATTGTCAGATTTTCATTCCTTCTGGCTCAATTTTTTGCTCAACAGGACAATGCTGTGAATTAAGTCTTAAAGTGTTGGCTGTCACTTATCACAGTATTTCCTGATGGTCAATGTTATGAAACTGTCTAACACAATAAGGTCCAGGAACACAGTTATCGTCCTTTGACGTTCGTTGTCCACGAATATAGTCCCTACTGTGGACTTTTTATAGCAAATTGTATTAGATGTAACCTTAAATTGGCTACTTTTTATAGATAATTGTATTAGATTTAATCTGAAATCGGCCATTTTCTTAAATGCTAATTTTACTATACGTTTTCTTAAACATGCCACCATCCTTTATCTTTATATTTTAACATTTTTTTCCTTCAATACAGCTACTGTTTTAATTGATAATTGTATGATTATTACCTTTAATTGGCCACTTTTTTTTATTAATAATTGCACTATATTTCATTCTTAATTCAGTTTTTTTTAAGATAAGTATATTAGATGTTACCTTAAATCGGCCACTACCTTTGATGTTTTTATTAACTATACGTTTTCTTAAATATGCAACCGTCCTTTTTGATGTTCCTATTTATAGATAAAAGTATTAAATGTAACCTTAAATCGACCACTTTTTATAGATACTTTTATTAGATGTAACCTTAAGTACCGTTCCACCTTAGAATCAAGCAAGACCCAATACATGACCATCTTGGACTTTCTTTATAATTACAAGTATCAAGTGGATGTTACTAAAATACTTCAAAATGCATTCAAATGTGCGGTCATACTTCTGGTTGCTATGGAAACGGAGGTTGTTAGAATTAGCACTAAAATCTTCAAATCAAATGAAAAAAAATGATTTTTTAGCGTTTTTTGTGCTGAAAGTAGACAATATACGACATGTGTGATAGAACATATAATGGTGATTTCTTATTATGGTACAGTTGAAGTATAAATTACAGATTTCAATTCAACAAAAAAAAATTAAAATTACAAAAAAAAATGGCATTTTTATGACATAGCTGTTCAATCTATAAAAAACGACAAATTAAAGGCATTTTTGTGTTCTAATAATTAACAAGACCATACAGATCCAGTCAAAACTGCATTTAAATCATAAAATATGATAGTTGTATTACCTGTTACAGAAAAAAAATTCCGCGTTTTTTAATAATGCCCCCATATAATGGCTATGCAATTGTTTAAAGAAATAGGGAATTTTACGAATAATAATTGACTTGACTGTACTTCCTGCTTACTTGTGACCATATGTCTATTCCCCAGTCACCCTTGGGGGTGGAATTTTATACGACTGTCATACAAGTGAGAGGTTTAGCTAGCTATTTAACCAGGTTTAATCCATCATTGTACCAAGTCAGGAATGTAACAGTTGTTGTCCATTCGTTTGATGTGTTTGAGCTTTTGATTTTGCCATATGATTAGGGACTTTCCGTTTTGAATTTTCCTCGAAGTTCAGTATTTTTGTTATTTTACTTTTTAAACATTGGACTAAAATCTTTTCATCTTGTGATACAAATTGTGAAACAGTTATTGCTCATTTACATTAGACTGTCCATCATTAATAACAATAAATATCCAAACTAGATTATGGTTCTATAGTGTATGGCTCTGCACGGAAGTCCTACATACAGATTCTCGATGCTGTGCATCACCAGGGTTTGCGCCTCTGTCTTGGCGCCTTTAAAACCTCACCAGTTGAGAGTCTGTATGTAGAGGCTGATGAGCATTCACTTTTTGACAGACGTTTGAAGCTTGGACTTCAATATGCTGTCAAACTAAAAGCCAATTCAGATAATCCTGCCTACAGCTGTGTTTTTAATCCAATTTATGAAGATATTTTTGCAAAACATGAAAACAAAATTCCTCCGTTAGGTATACGTTTAAAACCACATTTAGCTACTTTTGATTTAAAATCTGTTGCTCAAGTTGAAACTTACAAATGTCCTCCATGGGAACTTCCCAAACCAAAAATGATATTTGATCTCCGTAAACACAATAAAAATGAAACAAATCCTCTTTTAATTCAGCAACACTATGCTGAAATTAAAGCCAATTATTCAGATTTTTCAACTGTCTATACTGATGGATCAAAAGATGGTGACAGAGTTGCATCTGCTGCTGTCTTCAGGGACAGAGCTGCAACTCTCCGTTTGCCATCTGCTGCATCCATCTTTACTGCTGAAGCAGAAGCAATAATTTTGGCTTTGAAATTTATTGCTTCTTCAGTTAAATCCAAATTTATTATATGTTCTGATTCACTTTCATGCTTACAAGCTATACAAAATACTAAAATTTAAAATCCAACAATTCTCAAAATTTTATATGTAATGAGGAATTTAAAAATTCTTCTTAAAGAAATAATATTTCTATGAGTGCCGAGTCATGTTGGAATCCATGGAAACACAGCTGTAGACCTTGAGGCAAAGAATGCCCTGGGTGACACTTTATCTAACTGTGATATACCATATACCGATTTTGAATCTAATATTAGAGAATATGTTTTTAATATAATGTGCAGAAAATATCAGTGTGTTATTTCTAGATGCCGAATTTGTCGTACTAGAGTGAAACACGAGTATCTTTTAAAAAATGAAGATGAACCAAAATGTGTACCTTGCAACTGCAAGTATACTATTAAACATGTTTCAATTAATTGTATTGACTTTGCTGATATACGGAAGAAGCATTTTAATGTCAATAATATGTATGATTTATTTAATAATGTTCCATTTACAAATATTGTTTCATTCTTAAAAGAAATTGGAATATATTATAAAATATAAAAAATGTTTTTATTTGTAAATAATCAATTTGCTTTAGTCTAGAATTTTAGTTTATTGAAAGACCTTTTGTCTGATTTTTAAAAATATACCTTAAATTGTTATAATATTCGAATTAGCTCTCGCCGCGATATAGCCTTTCTGTGCTAATGCGGCGTAAAGCAAACAACAATCAATCAATCAATTAATAACAATATATGGGTATCATTTCTGTGGCTAAATAACTTTTATATACTTAAAGAAGGAAACAGTAATCTGCTTAAAATTTGCACAGCCCTAGAAAAATGATTTTACTCGGATTTAAGATTGGTCGTCAAAAAGTCGTATGGTGCATTTTTTAATTTTATTATAGCGTTTATCTAGCAAATTTGACTTCAAATGCAGATCATTAGTGGCATTCAGTTTGGCATTTATTCAAAGGCTGCACTCTATACATTTCTTTTTTTGTTTTATTCAAACATCACACATAATGATCTTCCAATGATGTTTTTGTTACAAAATGAGACGTTCTTTAACATAACATTGACTAATAAATTTGGAGGTCAGACATTAATGAGCAACTTCTAGCTCTAGCATATTGTATGACACTCCATACATGGGCGCAGTTGGTATATTGCTGCTAAGGTTGGGTAAATTGACAATTTCAAAATTAAAATTATCGTGTTTGTCATAGATTGTGGCATGAAGATGTTCATTGGTGTCAAATTCGAGAAAAATGTCTAAAAAGTGGGGGGAGAAAGCATAGTATAAATGGTGACACATAGCTACATGTACCATTGAAGCATTACGGTTTTGAGTAGCTAGCTTTGTCCATGTTCTTTGGAGGTAATTTTCTCCGTGTACTTAGGTGGTACTTTTGTCCATGTGCTTAGGTGCACAATAAATATTAAGACCATGTAACCTCATTGTGAAGTTTTTTTTTCAGTAAAAATGGCAGCATATACAGATGGTTTAATTTACCTTTTTTGTTATCCTGTATTTGATCAAGCCAAGGGTTTCTGTGTGGATGATCATTTGGAAGTAGTGTTCCATTACTTTACTATAAGCAATAGCTCCAATGTTGGACTTTTTTTGGTTCAAAAGAGGAATTTCATGAATGTATGACATTGTGTGTGGATATTTTTTTTTCTTTTATGGCGTACAGTCCCATTGCTACAGTGCAATGAACAGGTTAGTTTTTATTGGACTGGTTTTTCCTAGCCTATGTCAGTCTCAGCTTTTATTTATGATTAAAATAGTGCAAAATCTACTTATTTCCCTCTACTTGCATGATCAACCGTTTCTGTTAAGTTGTTAACAGATAGCAAGCTGCACCATGTATTTGCAATGATAATGTTCTGTTCAGAAAGCAATATTGAATCAAATATATGTACGCATTTAAAAATAGTGCTCACCAGACTAGCGAATCAAACGAAATGTTGAATCCTTGTATATCAAAATACCAAAATTCAAAGTACATGTTTTAAATATTTGGCGACAATGATGCTCTGTTTACCTACGGAATATCCATGTTTTGTTTTCCGGAATTGTGGTTACAAGTAAGATTTTGAGGTTGCATTATTTTCACTTTTACAGTGTTTATTGTGAAATGTCTGAGCCAGAAAAAAAATGGGTTGTTACCAAAAATGGCTTGTTGGTGTCACGGATGTGTTCGAGTAAAACATATATTTGGTTAATATATGAAACATGATATCCTGACATCAAAAACTAGTTGACCATTTTCAAAATGGCTGCCACATTCCCGTAAATTTAAGCTTACATTTGCTCGGCACGTTTGAATGCCATGATGTTCCAGTTGAGCGATTTAGTCTCTTCGAGAGCATCTAGTTTAATTACTTAGTCATTTGATTAACAACAAACCAACAAAAACCAATATTTTTTTTCTATTTCAGAGAAAGAATCAACCCGCCATTGTTTCTTTGTGTATTTCTCATTTATTTTGCGTCATATCTTGTTTTCTTCTTTTTTTTTATTTTGTAAATAATAAAGATTATACATCTGCTTTTGATTTTTGCACTGTGAAAAACTATAAATTGAGTTCTGTTTGTGATCGAAATCATTTATTACTTTACTTCATTGAATATCTTTGGGAGCCTCCAAAAAACTGGTGTGAGATGTGATTCCAAAATAAGAAGAGATGAAATTGTTAAAATTGCCTAAAAAGTGACAAGCTGATTGTTGGTGGAAATTATTGGCTTAAACAGAATATTGGAAAAAAACTACACAAGTAGCAGAATGCGAAAGATTGACTTAATTACCAACTCGGCCTTCTTCATCCAACGGCCGCTATCAAAATTGGATTTGATCTTCTCAGATTGGTAAATCTGAAAATCGATCAAGCTATGAGAGGGAAGTCAGATGACAAACTTCCAAAGGAGGTTAGGGAAAGATATGCTAAAGAACGGGAAGACGCTGAAGATGTTTTTAGTCTAATGAAAATGGAATGGTCAAATAAAGGCACACGAATTGCCAACAAAATATTAAAAGGATAACAAAAGTATCAGAAAACCCAACTTCAGAAGACATCCAAACCACGGCAGAACAGAAGATAAGAAACATGTCTCTCAAATTGGAAGATGCATTCCCCACTCATGTAAAAGAGCTGCAAACATATGCTTTATTGATCGAAAATTTTCGAGACGTTCCGAGAATCGTGATTCCGCGGTTATCATTGCCCACAGACACTCCCAAAACTCGCCAATATATGAGCGGGGTTCAAGCAAAAAGAGAATTAGCATTACAAAACCTTGTCCCCAATTTATAGTTTCTTAATACAATACAATCATACTGGTTGTGTGCATTTATCCTACCACCTGTTGATATCACATCTGAAATTAACTGTACTATGTTCAGTCTCAGAGTCATGGGGCCACTCACAGGAAAATCTGCATATACTTTTTTAATTGTGAAATAATTTTTCATGGTATACTTTTAGCAATGAATCATTATTTACTTTGAAACTATCAGTTTGTTGTATAAATTTTAAACATAATATTTTTATTACCTGTCCAGTTATTCAATATAACTTAAGAATTATAAACTAAGCTATCCCTACAGAGCCCCAACTGACCACAACAGTGCCTAGAAAATACACTCATGACAGCTACAGAGATTCAAATTGTTGGCGCTTTTTAGAGAAAGTTGATTTAATCATGTTATTGTCAGAGACAGAGGTTATAAAAAAGCCAGTGGAAGAAAATTTTCAAATAAGGAAAATGGATCAGATATCGGTTTCCTGGCATAAAGATCAAGCTTTTGGTGTTACACCAAAAACAACTTATTTTTAATGGATGGGATGGGATGAGATGGGATGCTTAGCCCCAGCCACCATTGTTAAGAAGTATGCTAGACTATGTCAGGAAGAAAACTTTAATGCAGTTGGTAAGTGTGTTTAAACAAATTGATACAAGATTTGATTTTAAACATTTTGTTTTCAGTCAACTATTCAGATAATCATATAATGTATGAATATTAACCCTGCTTTGTACTAGACCGCCACACTGAGACGGATTTTTAACGTGCTAGTTCTCAAGATAACATTCCGAAGGCAGACATGTCACCTTACCAGGACACATTATTCAGACTCCGAGCCGACCAGTGTTTGCTCTTACTCCTTAATGTCGCGTGCTTAGCGGAGAAGAAGCAAATACCAATTTTGAATTGGAAAGGACTTAATCTTCGCTTCCTGTCTAAAGGCTGTGTTTATGAGTATTCGGTTACCAGGTCTGTGTTTAAAAATTAAAATCTGTACTTGTGTTATCTTCTTACCATATAAAGGAACTCAATACTAAGTAATCTTGAAAAATATTTGTTCCGTGTTTAAGGATGTATTCTTCTGACGTTTCAGTCTCGTTGAAATCTCGTTCTGGAATTATTTCCAAAACATGTGATAAAAGTGGAAGTAAGCAATGAATTTAATAAATATCATAATCAAACTTAACTCTGTGAAAAAATTGTGTATTTACAATAAGTAGTTTTTGAGTAATAAATTTTTCAAATTTTATTACCAATGAAGTCAGTCTTTTTAGCCAAAATTTTGAGAAAATGGGTGAGGGGTACAAGAAATGATTTTACCAGAAACATGTACATCCCATATCACTTTTTTCTTTTCAAATTTCTTAGATTTGTATTTTTTCAATCATTTATAACAAAGAAGTTGGAATAATATGCATTTTGTTCTTAAAACAGAGAAAAATCACAAATTTACAAAATTGACAGCATGGTAAATTTGACACGAAAAAGCATCAAAATATGATAAAACTTTCTTATATTAACTCCTACCTATAGTTTTTTAAGTTAAATTTATTCAGATTTGTCCACTTCATCTTTATTGAAAGTATGAAAAAAGTTTAATTGTGGAACTGTGATTTTTTTCACAAAAATAGCTCAAAAATGGGTAAAAGTTGATGAAAAATGGGAAAATCATCAAAATTGGGTACTTTCAAAGGGCCGTAGCAAACAAAAAGAAGTGCACTACCATATGATTTTTTCTTCGGCAATTTTTTTTTTACAGTCATATAAACCCAAAAATCAGGTAAAGAAAAAAAGTTTAAATCTAGAAATATTTGGTGTACATCCTTAAAATTGCATTATTCTTCAATATAAAATGTAAAAGTCAAGCTCGGCATTTTATATTTGAATGTTAGGACTGAAAATTTGACAATATTTTACTTTAGTGATTTATTTTATTTCTTTAAGATAAGGGAGAATATATGACTGCAGAACTGTTAAATGAAATGAACGAACTTTACAGACTAATTTGTCATATATTTATATTTTTCATATTGGACGTTCCCATAGTCATTGACAGAACTTACCGGTGATATAATTAGAAAAACAATTGAACTATATAGTTGAAGGAATGTAACCGCCAGTTTTGCTAACTTGTATATGCAGTGACAGAACACATTAATTAGAGCCCCGCCGAATGGCGGGTCGCCCTATAGTGATCAGTCTGTCCGTCCGTAACAAATTGTCTCCGCTCTATATCTAGAGAACCGTTATTATTTCAAACTTTATACTTGACAAGTATATTAACCAACACCAGATGGTGTGTCATAATGTTTGTACAATTTTCTAGGTAAAAGGTCAAGGTAAAAAACTTTGGTTTCAGTTGACAACCCCATGTCCTATGGTAAAGATCGTGTCCGCTCTATATCTTGAGAACCTTTATGATTTCAAAGTTTATACTTGACATGTATATTAACCAACACCAGAGGGTGTGTCATAATGTATGTACAACTTCCTGATTGATTATTGGTTGCTTAACGTCCAGTGGCAAATATTTCATGCATATTCAGGACGAGAACAAATTAACAATAAATACAATAGGTAGGTTCTGTAAAAGGGGCGACCGGGATTAAGGTCGGAGAAATTTAGACTACCACGGGAAATGAGGGTATATTGGATAGGGACAGAAATTTAGCTTTGCAACAGGTCACCTAACGGACCCCTCAACGAGTTGTTGCAAGGGTTCTTAACGTGCAAAAAGCGTGGCACTCTCTTTACACGAGGCATCGGATTTAACGTCCCCATTCTGTCCGGACGTGGCTGCAAATTTGTACATCCCGCACAGCCAAACGGACGCCCCACTTTAGCAAGGGTTTTACTGCCGGTCGGAGGAAGACCAATGGTGACCATACTTCTATTCCCCAGTCACCCTTGGGGCGAGATCAATATATAAGAGCGATCCCAAATAAAATAGTGTCTCTCTGATTAATAGGCGGGCGAGATTCAAGATTAGTATAGAAAAGCTTAATACAATAGTGCCAAAAGATCAATGCGAAAATATTATGTGTCCTTGTATTGGCGAATTCCTTCTTTTTTAAACTTCGTAGAAATATCAAATATATTGGAAGAGTTACGATCATTGGTTATCTTGTTGGGCAATCAGATATGCTATGGTGGTAGCATTTACTTAGCTGTGAACAGATGTGATCTTATTTGAATGTTGAACACTTGAATACGTCAAATAACATAATCCAACCTTCCTGAATATAAGTTACACAATGCTTAGGAAATGAGTTGAATTTTACCTACCAAGATTGCCTTGACCCATAGGTAAATGCAGGGTGAAACGGGTTTGTTAGTTTTGAATACATCATCTATCACACAGGTAGTCATCAAATATAAAGAAAATTCAATCGAGCAACAGGCTCTTGTTCAGTTTCATGTTTTGAAAATGGCTGTCTCAGCATTTTTACTTCATGCAGGTACATTGAAGATTCTATGATTATTGTACATCATGATTTAGTAAAACTGAGTGAAAATACATTTGACCTGGTCAGAAGACAATGGGCTTAATGCTGCAATCAGGTAGTAATCAGCGAGAAAAAAATAGTGCAGTAATAAATGCCTCTGATTCATCAGAAAGTGTATGCTTAGCGCAACAAGGATGGTGTTTGAAATCTGTTAGATGTCGGCCTCTTTTCCCAAAACATTTTCTTAAATTATCTTTAAACTGAAGAGAAACCAGTGATTTTAATAGTGTGAAGGAAGTCATGAAGATTATATTGTTTTCCATAACAATCCAATAATAAATCCAGGATTTTATCACCGGTTAGTACACAATTTATTTTCCAAAATCCATGCCTATTTTTGTTCAAGAAATATCCATGCCATTTTACCTTAAGACTCATTAAAACTGTATTAATTTTATAAATTTTAACCATAACAAGGAGGTAAACAATTGTGTACTGAAATTCCTAATTAAATAGTTACATATTGTGTACAAAACAAGACATGATAAATATAAATTGTCTCAAAAAATTAAAAAAGCTTAGAAACAAAAAGTATGTTGGGCCATGACGAGCATTTCAATCATGTTTTGAATAAAAAACAAATTGGATTAATATTTTGAAACATCGTATGGTTATTATTTTCAAAACTAATACGAGTATATTTTCTTTGTTGTAATTTTTCATAAAGTTTTTTTAGCAGAATATGCAGGTAGGTTAAGGTACTTCGTATCGTAAATAGTGTTAAAAACCTATTTTCTTGAAAAAAATCGATAAATGTGCACGCCTGGTGTCTCGAGTTTTACAATACAGTTGGTCATGTAAAAAGGATTCGTTACAATAAAAAAAATGGGTCATGACCTCTTTCGTCACGTGACTTCGATGAGGGTAAACTACCTTAACCAAATTGGCAAAAAGCGGGTTACTACGCTTATCAAAACACTTCAATTTTTTTTTTAAACGAAGCCTTGTTATCCCCCGGTATTGAAAAGTGCTGCGCGCTTGTCGAGAAACGTACATCTTATAAAAAAAATACAATATTTATTTACCAGACATAATATAACGTTAAATTACAGCTCGTTTTCGTTCCAATTTTTATTACAGCAACATATTTATAAAGCGCGCAGCAGTTTTTCTTTATAATGGTTTATTGAGCTGTCCAAGACGGTTTCCTTTTTAAAAACTCTCCTCTCTTGTAACCCGATTTTTGTGAAAACAGAAGGGTTACTAGGGTCTCGAGACATTCCTATCTATCAAGCGCACGAAAGACGTTGTTATATAATACGGAAGTTTCAGTTAAGCGGCAGTTGTTGACCAACTATGTTTTCAAGTTATCGATGCGGGATATTATAAAGTCGGCAAACGTTTATATTTATCTATCGGTTTAAAGACATTCATATACATGTCTGTTTGATCATAAAGTATAACCTGTGCCAATAAAATTATAATTTGACATGATTTGTGCGGCTAGTACTGCATTTACACTTACTTCTTTGGACTTTAGGCAATGTCCCTCAACTGTATCAGGATCCAACAGAGCTGTACGAATATATTCATTGTATGATCTATTTTAACTAGTCCCTTCTAGTTCAGATTCTATGAAATATTTACCTCTTTAATATGTGCCAGCTTCCTAGAATTAGTATTTTAGGAGGGGTCACTAGATGCATATATTTCTGTCCCCAAATAGTAAATAAATATCAGGACTATAGATGTAGTGTTATGCAGTTAATGTATGCAAGTACATGATTGCTTATTAGCAGATTTTTTACCATTTATCTCTTGGTAATATTTTATTATTCAAACTTGTGTATATTGTAATGGTCAGTGGTTTATTCGGTCAGCATGCACACCTAGTTGAGATGTGGCTAGAGTTGAACATTTCAGAGTTCCACACCTGTGAGAGTTGGACAAATCGTAAAGATTGTTGCCATGAGCATCACTGAAGAGGCATATTCAGAAGAGATGTATATCTGGTGCAGTAATCTAGGCATTCTTAAATGCTTTCAACACTACATGTACAGATTATTATATGATCTTATATAGGCGAAATGAAAAAAAGATTTATTTTTCAGTCGCATAATGAGTGGGTAATGCAGCCAAGATTTCATGTATTCTTGCCAGTCACAAGCCTGGAAAATGCAGAGTGAACCACCATTTAATATTCTCAAAAATATGTGAATCTAGAATCTTGACTTAGATTTTTGTGTAGCTGGATAATATACCTTCATAGTCGCATTCATATTGGCATTGATAATTTAAATTTTTTTGTGCATCAACAAAGTATGTCCTTGACACAGCCATGAAGAGGATTCAATGACAAAGCACCATTGAAATTAATTTCATCTTCTTTACACTAATTATTGCTATTTTTTATTATGAAAATAATGAAAAAACATGATCTGACGAGACAAATTCTTCCCGAAAATGAAATATTGCAATTTTGCAAAGGTTTTTATATGGAGAAGCTCAAAGGATCTCTCTGAAATCAAAAACTTCAACAAGCATCTTGAAGAACAAGAATCAAATGCCAGTAGTTCAAATAATTCCTTTTTTCCGAAATATTATAATGGCATATCATTAACACAAAGATATGACAATTACTGTGCATTTGTAGATAGATGTAAAAGCTTACAAAATACAACTTATGATGTATTTAAACAACAATGTAAAAGAATACAAGACTATTTAAGTGAAAATAAATACTATAAAGAACAGAAATAAAAATGGACAGACAAAAACATTTATTGACTTTTTCTCGTTGAGTAAATGGTTAAAACTGTCAGATAGTGCCAAGAGAGAACATTCATTGCACAACTGTTTTGCGTGCCAAGCTGTCCTCATAGAGCACTCGTCTCTCCATACTTCCTTCGTACAGTCTGGATTAAATTCGGCATGCACTCAAATGGTTGAGTCATTCAGCTCCCTTACTGCAAAATTCAATACACCAACTCAAGTAAAAAAGGTAGTCAAAACCGTTGTTGGTTTAATCCAACCATTGATTGAAAAAAACCTCAACGTCAATTTTAAGGAAGCTGTCGCCGCATCATTAAACTTAACACCACGAGTATCTGCATCAGAGAGAGAACAAAACACCACAAGAGTCATTATCAATACCAACAAACAAATTGAGGATAGTTATAAAGAAAATGACCTCGATATAGAACATTTGCTAGCATCAGGCAAATCATATCAACAGTATGATAGGTACCAAAAAAAACAATAAATAAAAATTTAATACATTATTTGTTGTCTCCCGAATGAAATGTTTATTCTTATATTTTTGAATTTCAAATTCATAATTTTTTATACGCCCGTCAATTTTTGACGGGACGTATTATGGTATACAAATGTCCGGTGTCCGTCCGTCTGTCTGTCCGGCGTAAACATGTCGCACCGTAACTTGAGAATGACTTATCCAAATTTCATGAAACTTAACATAGTTGTTTTTTATGATGGTCAAACGATCTGTTTACTTTTTGGTGAAAATAAGATTAAAACTTTTTGAGTTACGGGACTTGGTAACTAAAACAGGTGTATGTTTTTTTCACATGTCGCGCCGTATCTCAAAAACAATTTATGATTATTGCTTTAAACTTTACACACTTCTTAGTTATATTAATATTAAGACCTGTATACTTTTTGGTGATGATTCAAAATTTTATTTTAGAGATATTGAGTATTTTTTAAAAAAAGGGGGAGGGGTTTTTCACATGTCGCGCCGTATCTCAAAAACGATTTATGATTATTGCTTAAAATAATACACACTTCTTAGTTATATTAATCTAAAGATCTGTATACTTTTTGGTTTTGATTCAAAATTTTATTTTTGAGATATTGATTTTTTTTTTTAAAAGGGGGTTTTCACATGTCGCGCCGTATCTCAAAAACGATTCTTGTAATTTTACAAGGAATTCAAAAATATACCGTAACCAGTAAAATATGCCCTTTCACAATTTCACATAATTTTACAAGGAATTCAAAAATATATCACAACCAGTAAAATATGCCCTTTTCACAATTTCACATGAAGAATGCAAAAGAAACATTATTGTCAGTGTTTGAAAAAAATATATATATTCAGAGCATGTTTGTAATGAAAAGATCATATCGGTCCTTTAAAGATTTATGTTACTGCCAAACTCATATTGTACTGTTTATGATATGAATATGAACTATATATCAGTTGAAAAATAGGGTACGCGAACAAATTGTTTAACGTTGCTCCGGGAACTGTCAGCAAGAACATGAGTACAGTTCGTTCCCATGTGAATTCCGATGGTCAATCTTCATTCTTAAATTTTCTGATGTAATGCTTAAAATTATTTCATACTAAACGGTTCACGAATACTGATGGATCCGTATAATATAATTTCATGACATGTATCACATATACAGTCCGCCAAAAGTTAAGCACCACCTAAATATAACTGGCAATTTTTTTTAACTATTGCGAAAAAAATATTAATATTTGGTGTTATGAATTGCCTTTAACATACACTAAGAAAGTTCATTACGACCAAAAAGATTGAACTCCGATAAACCCGTCAAGAAAACTTTTATTGAAGGTCATCTGAACTTTTACAAATACACTATCGATACCTTTAAATCATCTTCCTACTGTCCCGCGTACAGGTGAAATTTGACCTTCATCAAGTCATTGTGAAATATGGCAAGGCGTAAGGCTGTGGCTGAACGTTGGCAAGCAATTGGCATGTCAAATGCCGGTTGGAGCACTAGGAGCATAGGTAACCATTTCAATGTTAATCACACCGTCATTGTCAGACTTTTATATCGTCATGTTGACACAGGAACAGTAAATGGTAGACCAAGGTCCGGAAGACCCCGTTTAACCACCCGTCGTGATGGCAAGACTGCTTATTCGTGTGCTTAAGCCAACCCATTTACCCCTGCCCCGCAGCTTAGACATCACTGGCCTCCAGGTGTTCGAACATTGGTCCGTCGACTTCATAGAGGCAACCTAAGACCACGTCGTGTTGTCAAGAGACCTGCCCTAACAGCCAGGCACCGTATAATCAGGCTTCAATGGGCTGATGAGCATCGACGCTGGAACATGAGAAGCTGGCAAATAATTCATTGGTCAGATGAGAGTCGATTTCTGTTACGACCTGTAGACGGCAGAATACGAATTTGGCGGGAAAATAAATCTGCCAATGACCAAAACAACATTTGCCCAATGACTGCATTCGGTGCTGGTGGTGTTACAGTATGGGGTTGCTTCTCATACCGTTGTAAGCTGGGTATGCATATTCTGCAGGGTAACATGAACGGACAGACATACAGGGATTTGGTGCTTAGAAACATTGTAGTCCCTCATTTTGATAATCGTCCACTTGCGTCAAGACCCTTTTACATGGACGACAACGCTAGACCACACAGAGCAAGGATTGTAACCGAGTACAAAGAGCAAGAAGCCATTGACACTATCTTTTGGCCTTCCATGTCTCCAGACATGAACCCTATCGAACATGTCTGGGGTGCTATTGGCAGAAATTTCAATCGTAGAGATCCACCTTTGCAAATCTTGGCGATTTAAGAGTGGCAATTGTTGATGAATGGAATAGATTTCCTCAACTAAAGTTCAGAAGGCTTGTACAGAGTATGAGACGCCGTTTTATGGAACTGTACCGGAAGAGAGATGGTTACACATCCTATTGCCTCAAATATTGACATTAAATTTGCCGAACATACCAAAGATCATTTGAAGAAAATTTTAATGATATTGGGTGATTTATTGTTGTAAAAAAATAAAATCACAGTGAAACTTAAATTCCGTTTTTGATTTGTGTAATTTACACTATTCTATGAACGCAAAACTTAAATGCATAGAATCTTCATAAGTGACCAAACTTAAGTTTATGATTTGTTTATGGTATATGATAGCAAAATTGCTACATGAATGTTTTCTTTTTTTCGAAGAATAATTGATTTTTTAAAATGAAAAACATTTCGATGCAATAAAAATAGGTGGTGCTTAACTTTTGGCGGACTGTATATATAAACCTTCATAGTTCTATTTAAGAATCTTTACATATCTGTCTAGTCCGATGCTAGTTGTTCTTGATAATTAGTATTTAATGAATCTTCATAGTTCTCATTAGTTGAAGCGTGACCTACAAAGCCATGTTAAAAATGAAAATCGAGTATGTATGACCCAAAAAGTTCTTACTTTAAAAAGTGTAACTTTTTTTAATATGACATGATCCACAACGTAATTGTTGACACAGTTTCATAATTAGAAAATAAACTTATCATTATAAATGCTCACCAGTGCAGTCCAAGATATCACCAAGAAAATAGTTTTCCAAACTTTTTCTGTGGTTGTATAATCTGAAGATAAAAATCTGTTTTCTATGGATTTTCCCTCGATGTGTGACATCTGTATTTTAGGAAAGTGGAGTAGTTTTAATCTTCAGTACATAACAAAACAGAAAACTGGCAATATTTAATACTTATAAATAAAAATTATTTTAATTTGTGAAGTTTTCAAAACCTATTCTTCCCAAACTTATTTTGTAAATAAAAAAAACATCATTAACGTCAGCAAAAAAGTCTAAACAAGATTTAAAAGTAATCATACGCATACAAACCTTTGAATCTTCTTATTGATTGATTGTTGGTTGCTTAACGTCCAGTGGCAAATATTTCATGCATATTCAGGACGAGAACAAATTATCAATAAATACAATAGGTAGGTTCTGTAAGAGGGGCGTCCGGGATTAAGGTCGGAGAAATTTAGACTGCAACGGGAAATGAGGGTATATTGGATAGGGACAGAAATTTAGCCTTGCAACAGGTCACCTACGGACCCCTCAAAGAGTTGTTGCAAGGGTTCTTAACGTGCAAAGAGCGTGGCACACTTTCCACGAGGCATCGGATTTAACGTCCCCATTCTGACGGAACGTGGCTGCACATTTGTACATCCCGCACAGCCAAACGGACGCCCCACTTTAGCAAGGGTTTTACTGCCGGTCGGAGGAAGACCAATGGTGACCATACTTCAATTCCCCAGTCACCCTGGGGGTATCCGGTAATCGAGGTCAACTGGCTTGCAGGTCGGGAAAATTTGGCCTGCTACGGAAAAATTAGGGTATTTTTGATAGGGTTAGAAATTTAGCCAAGCAACAGACAACCTACGGACCCTTCTAATAGTTGTTGCAAGGGTAATTAACGTACAGAGAGCGTGACACTCTCTTTACACGATGCATCGGATTTAACGTCCCCATTCTGACTGGACGTGGCTGCGTACTTGATACATCCCCAACAGCCAAACGGACGCCCCACTTTGCAAGGGTTTTACTGCCGGTAGGAAGAATACCTGTAGAGGCCATATTTCTATTCCCAAGTCACCCTTAGATAGAAACTTGAGGAGAAAAACATAATCATAAGAAAAAAGTATAAAAATTAGAGGAAAGGGTCTACCACCTCGAAAAATTTGTTAAATCGAAACCAAAATCGGAGTCTGATAGTCGTGAAACTGTTGTGAACAATAGATCTGCAAACCTATAATTAAAACACCACCAGTACCGGTAGTAAATGAAGTTGAAACTTCCTCTGGATCCACCGCTGAATCAGGATTTGATGGCATTTTGATGTTGCGACAAGTGAGAGGTTTAGCTAGCTATAAAACCAGGTTTAACCCACCATTTTCTACACACAAAAAAAACAAATGCATGTACCAAGTCAGGAATATGACGGTTGTTATCCATTCGCTTGATGTGGTTTGAGCTTTTGATTTCTCCATTTGATTATGGACTTTCCGATTTGAGTTTTCCTCGGAGTTCGGTATTTTTTTGTTATTTTACTTTGTCCATCACTAAGTGATTTAGAGGATATTATTAAGAACTTGAGTGATGATCGAGTGATCTCAAATATTTATTCACCAATTTGTTCGTACTACTTTCTTTCTTTCTTTTTAGTAACTTCCTCCACTATCTGGAGCACCATAGGGTATCTGTATATCAGAGCAACGGATTTAAAACTATATAATCTTCTCCTGCATATAAGTGCCTATGTTTATATCTTCGCACTACAGTTTTATTTGATATCGGTTAAGAATTAGCTTCTCTTATTGGATAACAAGGGGCCACATGACATTCTTTGTTCTTCAGTAATATTTTCTATCGGTCTTTAACAGAAAAAACGGACCGGAATACCGGTCGTTAACAGACTTTTACATGTTAATGACCGGTTGGGCGTGGTTTCTCTGTTTGAGTGATGTCCCGTAATAAAACGCAATCGCGATTCAGACGTGTTTACAGTTTACAGTTAGGAACATGGCTGAATTGGAAGACACGTCTGTTAGTACAGACAACTCTAATGACCGTTTTGCTGAACTTTCGGAAGCTGACAGAGATATACTACTCAGCAACAAGAATGCTGAAAGCACCAAAGCAGCAACCAAATTTGCAGTCAAGAACGTGCAAACGCTTCCGAGTCAATGGTAAAACAAGCCAATCGTATGTTAAGTCGGTCTAATAGAGTTTTAGAAGAAGTAGACATTGGATGTAACGTTATTATTCCTATCCCAGTCGTTGATCGCGGAAAAGGTGACCCCGAAATATAATGGCTATTGTCCATGGAAAGTCAGAGAAAGGCTATCGTCTTGCTACCAAGCATGGTATTCTGTTAGGGTCATACACAAGAAACCAGTTTGAACCCACTGATTCCTTGTTTTTGAGTCCATCAGCTGTTTCAATTGAAAACTTCATATCTTTTCGACAAGCTGTTAAACTGTCTTCCATTTGTGATGGACAAGGATTTTTAAAATGTGGATGTTCTGGAAAGAATAGATGTGAACAAAATAGGTGTGCTTGTAGAAAAGCAGGACAATTATGTAATAGTAGATGTCACCCAAACTTGTCATGCAAACATAAGTAAATTGTGGTCTAAATATCTGTTTATATGCCTTTATGTCATACAAAATGCATTTCAAAATCATTAGTCTATTTTTATATTAAGAAAAACACATTTCTAATAGCAAGTTAAACTTGTAATCAGGGATTTTACAAAATCCCTAGCTTTATTTACAGTGATTTTGTAAAATCCCTAACAATTTCAGGGATTTTACAAAACCACTGAAACTGTTAGTGATTTTTACAAAATCACTAATTAGTTCAGTGATTTTACAAAATCACTAATTAGTCCAGTGATTTTACAAAATCCCTGATTTTACAAATTCCCTGTAACATATATACCTGATCAACAGAATGAGCTATATGACTAACTACTTTTTTATGTACTATATCAAACCGTTGAGAAAGGAATTTGACAAAATACGAATTGAATGGAAATACACTTTCAGTTCATTATGGCGATATTTCGTCGCTATACTATTGCTATAAACACTTAAATACATAATTTTGTCTTTATTTCTTATTAGTCTTCAACTAGCTTTCAATAACTGCCACAAATACTGTATCTTTTCTTGGTCCAGTGACGTTTTTCTTTGTATGATTTTGTCGATTTGACCCCTTTTCAACTCGGTATTTCAATGTTTGTTTTTAATTGGTGCCGTCGTGCCTTTCAAATACGTTTAAACCCACTTTGATATTTATGATGTAACTGTCCTTAGTCGGGAGCCAGTAGTACAATAGTTGTAGTTGCTTCATATTACTTGATTTATTTCACTTTACTGGACGGAGTTGAAACGGTTCGCTAATCATTGACCAGTCCATCTACTGATAGGTGTCTTGGGATAAACTCATTAATGAAGTGTCCAGTTATGGTCATTGTAATTTCGTTTGGTGACACTGATAGGTGATTAGAAATCCATGATGATTATAACGGTGATTAGAAATCCATGATGATTATAACGGCAATCATCCTTATCACACACATCTTCAGTTGGGGTTCGTGTTGTTTATTCTTTAGTTTTCTATGTTGTGTCATGTGTGCTATTGTTTGTCTGTTTGTCCTTTTCATTTTTAGCCATGGTGTTGTCAGTTTATTTTTGATTTATGAGTTTGACTGTCCCTCTTTTCAAATAGACTGTCCTTATGCAAATTAAAAGACAAGCTCCGCCCGGTCAGTTGAAATAACATTAGTAAAATATCTTCGGCACAGTTTAATCAACGAGTGATTTATTTCTCTTAAAGGACCCAGTGAAACTATACAGAACAATAGCTATTGCATTTATTCAGTAGGACGGGTAAACTCGCAAAAGTTTAAAACCGTGTCCAGAAAGAGTGGCACTTTTGAAAACTTTCATTGGGATCGCAATGAACGTTCTTAAGTGATACATAATAAAAAGATGTGGTATGGTTGCCAAATGAGACAACTCTCTACAAGAGACCAAAAATGACACAGAAATAAACAACTATATGTCATCGTACGGCATTCAACAATGAGCAAAGCCCATACCGCATAGTCGGCTATAAAAGGCTCTGTTTTCTACCGATTAAAAGTATTTAGATATATGTGATATTTACATACGAGTTAAATGTACAATCTTCATATGTAAACAAATGAACAACATCAAAATATTTCATGTTATAAATTTTGAGCTTTTATTTTTAATGGATTTTATTAGAAACCGTACGATTATATTTATTTTGGAATCGCGGTCAAGTAAATTATTACTGTTTGGTTTGAAATAAGAAATTTCTAAATTTTGGTTTTAAAATATAGTTTTCGTTATCATTTATTATAACCATATATTTTTGAAATCGGCATACAATAAGTCATCAACCTGGACATGATATTTCAAACCTTATTTTAATGCTTTCATGTCATAATATATCGTTTCGGGTGGAAAGACCTTCAATTGTTCTCTGAAGAATTGGTTTTTAATATTGTATTTACATCTCTTCTGAAAAAAAATCCACATGCTTGTTATCTGATCAACTCTGAAACTACATGTCTAATTGACCTCAAAATTTGCAGTCAGCAGGGTATACATGTAATAAATCTTCATGTAACAACGTTGTGCAGCTACCTCCTAAGAATTTCCGTAGAGAAAAGAAATTGCAATGCCGTAATAATCGCTTGCTAGGTCCGCAAATCTCATTGAAATCCTACAATAAAATGTCTGCTCCTAGATTTAAATACAAATCTGTGTTACAAACTGCTGCTGAAAAATGTACATTGTATTAAAATAATCGATAAACGTGTTTTAAAGTTACACAGGATCAATGAAATCCAAAGCATGCACTGCTCGTGAACTGTGATCAAAACGGCAATTACCTACAATGACAAAAGAAATACATTGTGTGTATTCCGTCGCTATACGTGTTGTCTGTTTAACGTCTCTACCTAAAAAAGAAATAAAAAAGTTTTCGCTATTATAAAGCTTCGTCACGTGACGCCACAATCTGACGAGAGACAAATAAGCGCGCGGGACCTGAAATAGAATGGAAACTTTCCAACTAACTAAATATAGAAACTTTACCAACTCACTAATATGGACCCTTTAAAGAAACAAACACATATCAATCAATCATGTTTCAGATGGGGGAAAGACCGTTTACAATTGCTTTTTTAAAGCAATTGATTTACATTTTTGAATATCAATGCATTTTGAAACAGATTCAATTTGTTTACATGTTCCTAAGGCACGTTCCATTTGATTTTCTGGGTAGGCCTGTTTTTTTGGTGGGAGTACACTGCAGCTCAATTGAATAACTAGCTTCATGTACATTTTACATATATTATGAACATGATAAATGTACAAAACATAGTAAGTTGAATATGTATTTATATGTGCCATTCTTTTTTTAGGTACTACACTGAACCGCCACGTAGACGGGAGATCAACATTATCAGCGGCGAAAATTTTACCCGTAGTAAGGCTATGTTTGAGGCTGTTTGTGTAGACTTGAAAAAAAGTGGTCTTGGTGATTTAACCCACAAACCTGTGATAAACGATGAAGATATGGCAAAGATCTGTGACTATTTCAAAACTTGGAAAACAGATCCAGTAGTCCTAATCCGAAAGGTTTGGTTTGATCTCATGATTTTTTGCTGCCGTAGAAGAAGGGAAGGACTGAGAGAACTTTCGAAAACTTCATATGTTGTTGATTGTGACGGATCGGATCAGAAATTCATAAAAAAAAAATGGATCAGAATTGACAAAAAATCATCGCACTGATGTAGAGGATTCGTTCGGTGGGATCATTTACGAAGAAAAGGATAGCGACTTGTATCCAGTTGCATAATATACTTTTTATTAAGGTAAATTGAACCCTAACTGTGATGAACTTTTTCAGCGTCCGCGACCGAATTACCATACAGAAGATGAGACATGGTTTGAGAACAAACCACTTGGAAAAAATACTTTTAGTATATTTACATAATAGTTATTGAAAAACTGGTCGTTATCGTGATATATGGACTGCCCATACGACTCAGTCATTATCGCTGTCTCAGTAAATACCACTGTCATGTGGGCAGTCCATATATCACGATAATGACCAGCTTTTCAATAACTATTATGTAAATATAAGTACCCACCACCTATTATTACACGTAATGTACAGCACTTTTAATTTAAAAAGGCATACTATTGGTTTTAAAAGTCCATTTACATAACTTCACAATTAAAAAGTCTATTCCTCGTGTGATTGAAAACATACAAAAACTGTCCAACAACTGTCTGTTCGCTTCCACTATAAAATGACCTCTGCTTAACATCCAATCAAAATGGGAGAACAAAACTATTTTTATTTAGCTGTTTGGCGCTTACATCCGAATACAATCTTGGTTAAATGTTCAATTTCTCTACATCAATGAACCAAAAAGGAATGTTCTACAGTAGATATTAGTCGTTTTCAGCATGAAACACAATCATCTGGATCAGAAGGGAAAGGTTTATTACAGCTCATCGCACCTGTATTCTGATAAACTCGAAGTGGTTTTTAACATTAGATATATTTGTCTTCTTCAAATGTGCGGTCGGTTTTCTTTGTCCGAATTGCATTATTTTTTCACTTTAATGAAATTGAAATTGAAATAGGATATATTTTATTTGGTTCTGTAATGAAATCCTTCATTTTGGAGTTATGATATTTATAGAAAAAGTAAAATTGCAAAAACCATTTGACCTAAAAATGAATCTTTTAAGTTAAATCTAGAGCTCTTTACGATATGTGATACAGTTATGAATTTTGAGTTGTGAATTGAAGGCTATGTGATAAATGTCTTTTACTACTTTTGTGTCAATCCTACCAAGTAATAAGAACATGAAAATTTGAAAACTATCAACAACAAAAATCTTGTATATTTTTGTTTGATAGCAAAAAAAATCATTGACGCCATACACATCAGAATATATTTTTAGAAAACATGACATTTTTCCTTTAAAGAGGCACTAGCTGTCAAATTCATGTTCACCGATTTGACTCAAATTCTAATATTTGATTTATAACAATGTAAAACATTTATCCAAATTATAAAAAGTCTAAAATAAACAATTTACAGGGCATGGGCTCAAAATGTAGCTTCGTTTCGTGTGTATTTTAGGCTAGACGCCATCTAATTAACTATCGAGTTGACCTCCGATGACCATATAAGTAATATAAACATAAATAAAGATATAAATAGATAAAGCGAACTCGTGCAATTGGATTTTTCTAGGTCTGTTTAATTTCATATTATAGATTAAAAATATATCTTAATCATCGTTTTTACCTGTATAAGAATGATGTTTTGTGGATCGAATTAGTCAATTAAATGATTTACCTATTTTTCACTTTCAATGTTGACATTCTGTTCCTTTAAATAACTATACACACACAATTCATGCGTTATCCATCTCTAGCTAAGGGGTTAAATTGAAGTTCACATGATTACGGATTTAGTGAAATCGAACTTTTCACTTGCAAGTGAATAATACATTATCAATGTTTCTTCGCTTATTTTGACAACTGAACCATACTGGCTGCTAAAAGCGAATTATTATTTCACTATTTCACTTTCATTAATGATTGAACAAAAAAAAAATCATATTTTAGATTTTTTATATATCTCGCAGCTAGTGCTCCTTTAAGCAGGATTTTCTCAAATTTATGCAAAGTATAAAATCACAGTTTCCATGGCAATCATCATTGTATGGTCCCCATATTTCTACTTTGGATGGTTATCAGCTGACCTTTTTTTTTAAACAAAACATTAATGTGATATAAAACAAAAATAAGTTCTACATTTGAAAATATATATTTTATGTGATGTTCCTAAATTTGTCAATTATTCAAAAGTAAAAGGCTATTTCCATGGCAACCATCATTTGCTGGCCCCCATTTGATTCAATTTTTAAATCATACCCAACTATTTAATTGCAAAAAATGTGAAGCAAAGTGTATTTATGAAAATTAACATTTTGCACTTATAATTTTTTTTTTTGGTGATTCCCCAAATTCGTCAAACATTAAAAGAATAAATGGCTGTTTCCATAGCAATACTCATTTGTTGGTCCCAATGTTTACTTTTGTAGTTAAATTTTACTAAACACACTTTCATACTAAACACATTTTTTTTAAACTTTTATTTGGAAAGTAATGTAAAAAGACTTTTAAATAAAAAAAAATTAGCGATTTTCTCAAATTCAACAAATAAGGAAAGAAAAAAACACTTGATTCCATGGCAACCATCATTTTGCTAGTCCTTGTATCTTTTTTTTATGTTGCCTATACATTCATCTATAAAAACAAAATGTTGATAAGGTTTTTATGGAAAGTGAAGTTTGAGACTTAACTATGTTTTTTTGGGTTATTTTAGCACATTCATTAAATATGGAAAATATTTTATTTCCGTTACCATGGCAACCATCATTTGCTGGTTCCCATTTCATTTTTTTGAGTTTACCAATTCCATTTGTATAACATCACACAATCATTATTTAAAAAGCTGTTTTTGAAAGTTTACTTTTACCTCGATAAAAAAATAGAAAATTTGACAAAATATGAAAATCCTTTTATTACACAAATTGCCATGGTTTCCAAGCAAAATTCTCAGATATAAGCTAAAGTTTTTAACTAAAAATATATCGGGTAATCAATGATACATAGTGTCATAAACTATGAATAAACATAACAGACCTCTACTAACACACATTTTCAGAATTGCATCTTCAAATATTGCTATATTGGATCTTTAGTAAACTAAAATGAGTTGATTATTGTTATTTTTTTATGAGCTGTTACCATGGCAACAACAATAAAGTATATGCAAAATGTTGAATTTTTACTTTTACACCATACGGGTCATGTGTGCAAAATTTCAGGTGGATCTGAAAACATGGACTTATTATTATTATCATTGCATGATCCTAAGGTGGACTTGTACTTAATGAGTATTAAGTAACTTCAGAACCAAGATGAAACAGATAAAATGATCACAAGTCAGGTCGGACATATCTCTGATCTTCTACTTGTTTTATTAGCTACAGATGCAGTTGCCTAATACAGGTACTTTAAAAACATGTGTCGTTTGTGCAGACCGAGAGGTGGATACAATTTTGTCACCATGTATTCACACACTCTGTTTTGTTTGTGCACAACACCTTTTCATAAATGATGAAAGGTGTCCGATGTGCAGAGAACCTATTGATGAATAATACAATATGGATAACTTTTTTCAGTTCATTTTGATCAAAGGTTTGAGAGCCTCTGCTTTTACCTTTGGATATCCAGTAAAGATGCCATTATGAAACTTTGAAATATCTCAGATGTTTTGTGTGCAGAGAACATTATACCGGTAGATGTAGTATTTGGTAGATGTAGTATTTGAAACAGCATGGACACGTTTGCAGTATTTTTATGTAAAGTGCAAAAGAAGCACTCAGTTTGCATGAATTACTATTTTCTGGATGTATTACTATACATTCTATTTTTTTTTTTGTCTCGCCTCGTGAGAGAGAGAGAGGCGAGACTTAGTGATAGTGTTATGAGCTTCATCGTGGGCGGCTGAACACAACCCACACCTCTTTACCTCTTTCTGGTTATTACATTGATACATTTTAAATAGTTTCTATACTTCCATCATTTATCAATAAGTAGACTTACTGTATTTTCATAGAATAAACTGTTATAAATATAGAAAAAGGTAAACTAGTAAATCATAATCTATAGTATATTCTATGACAAATATTACTTCGATTTTGAATTGGTGTATTGTTTAATAAATCAAATACAGAATATTAAATGTCAAATAATTGATATTAACTATTCGAACAGTTTTGTTTGAATTTAAGCAATAAATGATATCTGGTTGACATTAAAACATGCGTTTTATTTCTTCCCGTCAATTATCTTTCATTTCATAAATATTCACATTCTACTTCAACACAGCTTCCTTTGCATCTAATCGCGCCGTCGCAAACTTTACGAACATCATTTTCAAAGACTACAAATGACAAATGTATTCAGACTTGTCTTACAGAAAGAAACCCTACTGCTTTTACTATACAGAAAACCCTGGTAGCAATTTATAAACAGTGAGAAATCAACAATGCGAGGTAAACAGAGGTGGACCGCATCATCCTTTCTCAACATCTGAGCATTGATTATCGTGTAGTCTTGCAAAGACAAACATTTTCTTTATCAGCACCACCATACCAAGAGAACTCCAACATTTCAACAACGCCAATAATTTTGCATAATGGCAAAGCTAGTGTTCACGAACAACTTACCTCTATTAAACAGGCTTTAACTTCTTGAAAATGAAAACCAGTAACAAAAATTGCAAGATTGCTCCACATGTTTGACCACTCATAGCATTACATCTTTTCTACATAATCATATTCTCATCCTTCATCATTAAATGGAATGAGATTTTACCAAAATAATATGAAATAATTTTGTCGTTGGTAATACCAACAAGCCCTCCACTTGTTTATATCTGTCTAATTCTGTGTTTTTGAAAACATTGGGAGAGCAAAACAAACAGACACATTCGGTATCCAGCAGTCAAAATTGCATAAACATAAAAATACTACACAACTTTCTTAAAACTTCAAACTAACATGTCTAAAAGAAATAATATTGCAGTTGAAATTAACTTTCCCGTAGATCTAAACACAAAAGTTTTTGTAGTTGATAGTACTTATAGTATATAATAATATTATGCCGTACTAGTGAACACTTCCCGTTAAACGTTCAAATTAAGTAAAACAAAAATACTAGGATAAACAAAATGTATCTGAATACTGAATATCGGGAAAATCTGTTGGATCATTTGACCATTCTTTTTTTGGATTTCGTACGGGTCGTAATTGTCAATTATGTAACTTTTCTCGATCTCGTGACAACGTCTAATCTGTGCTGATATGTTACCTTTGGTGTTTCTTTTGTCAGTTTGTCGCTCATTATTTACATACAGGTTAAATCGATACAAGAATGCCACAGATAAACTTGTGAGCAAAGCATGCTTGGAATAGCGTGACACTCAATATATTTGAGACCTTCTGTCCTTTAAACTTACTACCAACGACAAAATTACTTAATAATTACAATATATACCGGAACCTCGGATTGCTGTATAGCCAGTAAAGGTCGTTAAAAACTCCCATCATCAGCAGTTAGTAACAGCCCGTGCGAGTGCCATCATCAGTAAAGGCAACAGTAGTATACCGCTGTTCAGCAGTTAGTATAGAAGACTATTATAATTTAGGTTACATACTGTAACGGCAAAATGTGTTTGCTACTCTCAGATCAAAGTTCATTACACTTTGACATGGGCTTTGTATTGAATTCTAATTGTTAAGCATTACTTAAATGCTTCACACACCGACCTGTTTTTGTATGTCATAATTGAGGTTTTGATGCGGGTATAACGGAAAATAATCCGGTCAACCTCACACGAAAAATAATTTTCTCGTTTGTATTATCAAAGGATCTGCTCTCTTAAAATCCTTTGCAATAATTATTTCAATGTCCGTAGTTGACCTGTTGCGAGGCAAAATGTATGTCCGTATTAAATTTACTCACATTTTCCAGAGGTAGTCGAAATTTCCTCGACCTTAATCCCGGATAGCTTTCATAACAGAATATACCTTTTGTATTTATTGTTAATTTATCTCGTGCTGATCATGCATGAAATATTTGCCATTGAACGTTTAGCAGCTAACAATCAATCAATCATATCCTTTTACCCTTCGCTCATGTTTCAAACAAATCATATTCGTGGGAAGATTGATTTGCCTTGGATTAAAAATATGGGAACGTTGTATTTCTTCCGATCGGCAGTAAAATCCTATCCGATTGTATGTGCGCGGTGTACAAGTAAACACTGACGTTTGACAACCAGGACATTTAAACACACACTAACTTTTATTTGACATTATGTACGTTCATACATTGTCTTTGATAGAACCATGCAAAATGCTTATAAGTGGGTCCACATGACATGTCAACCAAATTTAATAAATTTTGCACATATGTTATGATAGTCAAGAGAAAAAAAATCTAACTTAAAAATTTGATTTTAGGCTATTTTTAGATATTGCAGCGCCATCTATTGGAGAAGGCTTAATTTCCTAAAATTTCCACAAAAATGTTCAAATTTTGTTACTCTGAATATGGTAGATATGTTAATGTTTAGCTGCTATTTGAATTTATTTTTATAACAAGCATCACTCTTCCTTCGAAACTTGACAACATGTTTTTGTTCGAGTATAGCTATATTTTGGGGCTGACCGGTCTAAAAAGGGCATTTTGGACATTTTTTTATACTTCCTAAAAAGATCAACAAAAAGACATGAAATCTTTCAAAGTACTATATTTTTTTTTATGTTTTAAATATTTCTATAAAGGTTTTCATGTGTGCTACAAGTTATATGATTTTTGAGCTGGGGTCTCTTACACCGTTACCATGGCAACGGGATAAACATTTGTAATTTTCACCTATTTTTCACAATAATCCGTGTATTTAATCATGAAAACTTATTTATCTTTTGACACTGGCTTATGATATTTGGCATGGAGGTGTATTACAATAAGACGGTATATTTCATAAAAATTAAAACCGTCAAATGACCTGGACCTTTGACCTCAAGGTCAAAATACTTGATTTTTATACATTTCTTATCTTGAGCACACCTTTTCCTCTCCACAAAGTCTTTCAATTCTTGACACACAAGTGCAGCACCTCAGTATGATGTGTCTTTCTTGCAATGTCAATATGAAAATGAAGAGATGTGGAGTAATTGCCTATAAGACAACTATCCACCACGGTTAAAATGAAGTGGTAGTAAGCAATATATAGGCCACACAACGTGTAAGACCTTTGCAGTGCAGCTACGGGTTGTTCCTGGGGGTCATGCCCCGCCCCCTCATATAATAATGTTGTTATTTAGATGTATCTAAAAAAAAAGGGTTCAGAACCCCATCCATATTTAATCTTAATTGCCTTTCTAGTTCATCATGGGGGATATACCCTGTCCCCTACATACCATTGATTGTAAAATAGCTTGAAATATGTTCATATCCCTACCTCTTAATTATATATATATTCTCAATCAGCATGACAACACCTTTGAGTACACCATATATGTTTATGCTGTGGTTCGTGCCCCTTGTATACAGTGTTCAGATACCCACCCTATACCATATACTCTAATAAATATATCATGACTAGACCAATTAGGTGTAATATATATTTTGTCCCTCATGCCCTACTCCCGCTTTTCATAAATTGGTAAATATATTGAAAACAGTGCATATTTCCACGCATTAACCATATATTCTTACTTGCAATGACAATCTTTTTTTTACCGGAGTGACTTCTACAGGGGAGACTAAAACGGTTCTACCAAGTTATAATTAAATTCAAAGACAATTTGGTAGAATTCTGACTTTATGCATAACAAATTGAAATACTATGAATTCAGAACTTTATGTGTGTAATAATATTATTCAGTATTCGTGCTGACCGTCAAAAATGTGAGATTAATTAAAGCAAAATTAAATTATATTGAATATTGTACAAAAAATGAAAATGCAACTAAGGTCATGTCACAGTCTGGGCCATATAGGGCTAACTACATGGTGTGGGGTTTCTAAGTTTGTTGCAGATCATGTGGCGACCTCTGGATGTACATTTTTGGTTAGTTAACTTCTGAGATGAAATGTTGTCTCCTTGACATATACACCATATTTGTTCTTGTTGTCCCCTCAGCATCACATTGCGGCCGGGAATATATAAATACTAATCGTCCGAGCATCGGTCCGGATTGTAAACTTTCTAGCATAATTAATCGTTAAATAATTTGGATAAAATTTATGCAGTAGCTTTCTACAGACAACCACCCCCAAGGGTGACTGGGGAATAGAAGTATGGTCACCATTGGTCTTCCTCCGACCGGCAGTAAAACCCTTGCTTAAGTGGGGCGTCCGTTTGGCTGTGCGGGATGTACAAATTTGCAGCCACGTCCGGTCAGAATGGGGACGTTAAATCCGATGCCTCGTGTAAAGAGAGTGCCACGATCTTTTCACGTTAAGAACCCTTGCAACAACTCTTTGAGGGGTCCGTAAGTGACCTGTTGCAAAGCTAAATTTCTGTCCCTATCCAATATTCCCTATTTCCCTTGGCAGTCTAAATTTCGCCGACCTTAACCCCGGACGCCCCTTGTACAGAACCAACTTGTTGTATTTATTGTTAATTTGTTCTCGTCCTGAATATGCATGAAATATTTGCCACTGGACGTTAAGCAACCAACAATCAATCTACAGACAACCGATCAAGTTTGAAAATGAGCCCTGTACAAAATTTTAGTAGGCGGGTGACATTGAAAATCTGTTATGTTATTCATATTGCAATAATTTTTGAATTTACAGAAATATATTTTGAAGGTCTCGATTTGAAAGTTTAGACATACATTGTACATGTAAAAGTCAGCTTGTTAGATTTCCGAAATAAACTAAAAAAACATGAAGATTTGATAAATAAAGGCTGGGTTTTGAAAAGGCCCAAACAAGTTGTAAAATTTCCCCAAAATTAAAAGAGAACTTATTATAATACCACATCTTCTTATTTTTATATTGTATGCTTTTTCGAGCTAGGAGGAAAAAAAGACTTGAAAAAGACATAGTTATGAAGGCATTTGCGATCGCCTTAAAAACAACTGTTTCCACCAAAAGAATGGTTATCATCAAATTAGATCAGAAGCTTATTTGGAAACTTAACCTTAAAGAAAACAAATGAATTGGTGGACAATTCTAATGAAGTGGAAACAATTGATAGAGCAGATGTAGTACATGATTCAGACCCAATGAAGTACTACTGTCAAATATTAAATATATTGAACTCACGATCAGTTGAGGACATTATAACGAGACATTTTTCTTCTTCTGTCTAATATATGTGTTTATATACAGAAATATTTGTGAATGAAATATGACATGCATCCTATCCGATTGTATGTGCGCGGTGTACAAGTAAACACTGACGTTTGACAACCAGGACATTTAAACACACACTAACTTTTATTTGACATTATGTACGTTCATACATTGTCTTTGATAGAACCATGCAAAATGCTTATAAGTGGGTCCACATGACATGTCAACCAAATTTAATAAATTTTGCACATATGTTATGATAGTCAAGAGAAAAAAAATCTAACTTAAAAATTTGATTTTAGGCTATTTTTAGATATTGCAGCGCCATCTATTGGAGAAGGCTTAATTTCCTAAAATTTCCACAAAAATGTTCAAATTTTGTTACTCTGAATATGGTAGATATGTTAATGTTTAGCTGCTATTTGAATTTATTTTTATAACAAGCATCACTCTTCCTTCGAAACTTGACAACATGTTTTTGTTCGAGTATAGCTATATTTTGGGGCTGACCGGTCTAAAAAGGGCATTTTGGACATTTTTTTATACTTCCTAAAAAGATCAACAAAAAGACCTGAAATCTTTCAAAGTACTATAATTTTTTTTATGTTTTAAATATTTCTATAAAGGTTTTCATGTGTGCTACAAGTTATATGATTTTTGAGCTGGGGTCTCTTACACCGTTACCATGGCAACGGGATAAACATTTGTAATTTTCACCTATTTTTCACAATAATCCGTGTATTTAATCATGAAAACTTATTTATCTTTTGACACTGGCTTATGATATTTGGCATGGAGGTGTATTACAATAAGACGGTATATTTCATAAAAATTAAAACCGTCAAATGACCTGGACCTTTGACCTCAAGGTCAAAATACTTGATTTTTATACATTTCTTATCTTGAGCACACCTTTTCCTCTCCACAAAGTCTTTCAATTCTTGACACACAAGTGCAGCACCTCAGTATGATGTGTCTTTCTTGCAATGTCAATATGAAAATGAAGAGATGTGGAGTAATTGCCTATAAGACAACTATCCACCACGGTTAAAATGAAGTGGTAGTAAGCAATATATAGGCCACACAACGTGTAAGACCTTTGCAGTGCAGCTACGGGTTGTTCCTGGGGGTCATGCCCCGCCCCCTCATATAATAATGTTGTTATTTAGATGTATCTAAAAAAAAGGGTTCAGAACCCCATCCATATTTAATCTTAATTGCCTTTCTAGTTCATCATGGGGGATATACCCTGCCCCCTACATACCATTGATTGTAAAATAGCTTGAAATATGTTCATATCCCTACCTCTTAATTATATATATATTCTCAATCAGCATGACAACACCTTTGAGTACACCATATATGTTTATGCTGTGGTTCGTGCCCCTTGTATACAGTGTTCAGATACCCACCCTATACCATATACTCTAATAAATATATCATGACTAGACCAATTAGGTGTAATATATATTTTGTCCCTCATGCCCTACTCCCGCTTTTCATAAATTGGTAAATATATTGAAAACAGTGCATATTTCCACGCATTAACCATATATTCTTACTTGCAATGACAATCTTTTTTTTACCGGAGTGACTTCTACAGGGGAGACTAAAACGGTTCTACCAAGTTATAATTAAATTCAAAGACAATTTGGTAGAATTCTGACTTTATGCATAACAAATTGAAATACTATGAATTCAGAACTTTATGTGTGTAATAATATTATTCAGTATTCGTGCTGACCGTCAAAAATGTGAGATTAATTAAAGCAAAATTAAATTATATTGAATATTGTACAAAAAATGAAAATGCAACTAAGGTCATGTCACAGTCTGGGCCATATAGGGCTAACTACATGGTGTGGGGTTTCTAAGTTTGTTGCAGATCATGTGGCGACCTCTGGATGTACATTTTTGGTTAGTTAACTTCTGAGATGAAATGTTGTCTCCTTGACATATACACCATATTTGTTCTTGTTGTCCCCTCAGCATCACATTGCGGCCGGGAATATATAAATACTAATCGTCCGAGCATCGGTCCGGATTGTAAACTTTCTAGCATAATTAATCGTTAAATAATTTGGATAAAATTTATGCAGTAGCTTTCTACAGACAACCACCCCCAAGGGTGACTGGGGAATAGAAGTATGGTCACCATTGGTCTTCCTCCGACCGGCAGTTAAACCCTTGCTTAAGTGGGGCGTCCGTTTGGCTGTGCGGGATGTACAAATTTGCAGCCACGTCCGGTCAGAATGGGGACGTTAAATCCGATGCCTCGTGTAAAGAGAGTGCCACGATCTTTTCACGTTAAGAACCCTTGCAACAACTCTTTGAGGGGTCCGTAAGTGACCTGTTGCAAAGCTAAATTTCTGTCCCTATCCAATATTCCCTATTTCCCTTGGCAGTCTAAATTTCGCCGACCTTAACCCCGGACGCCCCTTGTACAGAACTAACTTGTTGTATTTATTGTTAATTTGTTCTCGTCCTGAATATGCATGAAATATTTGCCACTGGACGTTAAGCAACCAACAATCAATCTACAGACAACCGATCAAGTTTGAAAATGAGCCCTGTACAAAATTTTAGTAGGCGGGTGACATTGAAAATCTGTTGTGTTATTCATATTGCAATAATTTTTGAATTTACAGAAATATATTTTGAAGGTCTCGATTTGAAAGTTTAGACATACATTGTACATGTAAAAGTCAGCTTGTTAGATTTCCGAAATAAACTAAAAAAACATGAAGATTTGATAAATAAAGGCTGGGTTTTGAAAAGGCCCAAACAAGTTGTAAAATTTCCCCAAAATTAAAAGAGAACTTATTATAATACCACATCTTCTTATTTTTATATTGTATGCTTTTTCGAGCTAGGAGGAAAAAAAGACTTGAAAAAGACATAGTTATGAAGGCATTTGCGATCGCCTTAAAAACAACTGTTTCCACCAAAAGAATGGTTATCATCAAATTAGATCAGAAGCTTATTTGGAAACTTAACCTTAAAGAAAACAAATGAATTGGTGGACAATTCTAATGAAGTGGAAACAATTGATAGAGCAGATGTAGTACATGATTCAGACCCAATGAAGTACTACTGTCAAATATTAAATATATTGAACTCACGATCAGTTGAGGACATTATAACGAGACATTTTTCTTCTTCTGTCTAATATATGTGTTTATATACAGAAATATTTGTGAATGAAATATGACATGCATCTGTTGCATCACAATTTGGTAGTAAAATGATTTTCCTGAGTGTTTGGTCCTTGGATCCAGCATGAACTGTACATTCAAGTCTGGCAGTTGAATTCTAAGTTTGGCTACATTTTGACAGTCTAAGAATCATGTCTAGCCATTTTTGTAAACACCAGCTTTTTATCTAATGGAATAGATTGCCCAACTATAAAAATACAGTCTCTGAAAGTATTTTCAAAGTACAAAGGGCCAGTGTGAGCTTTTCCCATCAATTGGCATCAGTCGTCAGTTGTGTCCCTCTGGTATCTTTCGTCCCTCTTTTGTTGTTGTCCGTTTTACAAAAATCTTCTCTTCTGAAACTATTGGGCTAAATTTAATCAAACTTGGCCACAATCACCATTGGGGTATCGAGTTTTAGAAATTGTGTGCGATTACCACCCTTTTTTTTCCAACCAACATGGCCGACACGGCTAAAAATAGAACTTACGGGGTGAAATGCAAGTTTTGTCTATTATCTTGAAAACTGCTATAGATAGATGAAATCTGACAGGGGCAGAAACTCTGCAATAGATAGATACTTTACAATACAAAATTCGTAAGTGGTTACTCGGAACCCTGTGTCTTGCCTGTGATTGCTGCTGTCAGTGTTTAAAGTGTAAATTTGATCTAAAAAGTGTGTCAATTTATCAGTAAATATAGAAAAAAAAAAAAATCAATTTTTTTAGATGCTATTACTTGGTCTTGAAGATAAGCGTCTGTCCAAGTTTCATAACAATCCATGAAGATTAACAAATTTATCGTGTCAAAATTTTGACATTTTTTAACAGAATCATAGAAAAAAAATCACAATTAGATTTTTGGTATAAACATTCTCTTATTACACCTTGGTATGCTTTGTTTTATATTTTACTTTATGAAAAGAAAGGAAATATCGAAACACTTATGATGTATCAAGAGCAGAATGCTTAATTTGAAGAAAAAATAGACATAATAATGCTTTAAAAAAAGTAAAATATATATATACATTTCCAAAAATATCTACAGATTGATATTTAAAATCCATTGATTCTGTAAGAGACATTGATTATTTGGACATTATTCAAGGAGGATTCTAGGAAGTACTAAAACAGTAGCCCACCAAATGCGTTATTAACTCTGTCACTTAAAATAACCAAATAGAGATATGTTTGTATTTTTAATGGACCGAGAGCTGGTAAGTTTAGAAAAATGTGATTTTAAGATTTTTGAAAATGCATTTTTACTGGATTATCTCCTTTTTGTACCATAGAAATTCAATATTTATGGCATCCTAAATTTTAATTGAACTATGGTCATTGTTGCTTTGACTTACTTAGTTAAATATTATAGTGCTTTTGAAAAAGAAACACTTACATTTCCAAAATTATCTACAGAATACTATTTTAAATTCATTGATTTATTGAGAGAAAATGTAAACTTAGGCATTTTTCGAGTAGAATTCTAGAATGTACTACAATGAGAACCCAGCAAGTTAACTAGATAAAATGCATAATTAATTATTCCAATCGATAAAACATAGGGAGTTATCTTTATATTTTTAATGGACCAAAGGCTGGATAGTTTTAAAAATATGTACTTTTTATGATTTTAAGAAAATACTTTTTTACTGGATTATCTCCCTTGGAATAATCCACAAACTGTTTCTTGTAAATTTAAGTACTGATGAGTTACTAAACCTTCAACACTTGATTATTCAATAAATCATCATTCTTTATCTCGTTGTTTACTGCAATCATAAGTTTCAGGGTGTTGAATTTGGTCATTTACATAGAAAAATACTGCCTCCAACATGGGGAAACTGGTTCCCGGTACGTTACAGCATCTCCTAACTGAAAGGCATGGGAACCAGATGAAATATTTGTTTTATGGACTTCTTTCATAATGTTGTTTAAGCACACAAAGTTTCAATTAAATCTGATGACCCCCCTTGTGGACTGTTTTGCATGGTTTTATGGTAGACTGGGTGTTAAATAAATATAACACTGAAATGAAATCATCCTAAATCTTTTCATGACTGTCCTGACAACAGTCTTGTCCCCACTGTCCTTGGATGCCTCACGCATCCTAGTTGAACATGCAATACAACATTTAATGTTCTATTTCTTCTGAATTCAAATTTCAAAAAGTAGGAACATAATAAATCTTTTTGGCTGTTCATTTTCAATTTCTCTGAGGAAGATTTTTAATAACGCATAACATAATACCTGGGTAAGGAAATTACGAGTTTGATTTTCATCCCCATGAAATGGTATTCTCTAATATTTTTAACGTTGAAGCCATAGGCACAAATATGAAAAGAAACTGGTATACTAAAAAACTTAAAATGATTACAAAAATATATTTTGTCCCTCATAATTTTAGTGTCAAAATAATTCCTACATTTAAGAAATAGTATATAATAAAGCATGCCAGTACGGAAGCATTAACTACAGAGGGTAAGATATCCTGTGGGACTTTAAGTAATATTGTAATAAATAAAATAACTTAGTTCTTATCAGTATAATACGGAAGCGTATAAGCGCCACACGTTTTTTTTTTTATATTTCTTCCTATGTTTGCGTTATAACGCAAACATTTGCGTTATAACGCAAACCAATGCGAAATAACGCAAACATTTGCGTTATAACGCAAACATTTTATGTTTATTATATAATTTGAATGCAGTGTTTTGTAAATGTCGGCATTTGCATGTCCGTCTGTCATCAAATTTCGATTGTGATTTAGTTAAGAGAAGAACCATGAACACAAGGCTAAATCATTATAATAAATATGCATAGAAATAAAGGAATACTTGAAGTGCAATTATACACAAATGAATAAATGGTTTATGCATCAGAAGATTATATAAATTTAACAAGTAAATAGATATGGTATAGGCAAATTTTAATTGAAAGGCCAAGATTTTGAATAACGGAAAGTGGTAAACTAGATAAGAGCAAAAATAATGTCATACAATTGTGAAACTATAAGTCAAATAGACAAAATGATCTTTCTGCTTTAAAATTTATTATTCAGAAAAAGACATTCTTTTTAGCTCACCTGGCCCAAAGGGCCAGGTGAGCTTTTCTCATCACTTGGCGTCCGTAGTCCGTCGTCGTCTTCGTCCGTCGTCGTTAGCTTTTTACAAAAATCTTCTCCTCTGAAACCACTGGGCCAAATTTAACCAAACTTGGCCACAATCATTATTAGGGTATCTAGTTTAAAAAGTGTGTCCGATGACCCCGCCAATCAACCAAGATGGCCGCCATTGCTAAAAATAGAACATAGGGGTAAAATGTAAATTTTGGCTTATATCTCTGAAACCAAAGCATTTAGAGTAAATCTGACATAGGGTAAAACTGATTATCAGGTCAAGATCTATCTGCCCTGGAATTTCCAGACAAATCTGACAACCTGTTGTTGGGTTGCTGCCCCTGAATTGGTAATTTTAAGGAAATTTTGCAGTTTTTGGTTATTTATCTTGAATATTATTATAGATAGAGATAAACTGTAAACAGCAATAATGTTCAGCAAAGTAAGATCTACTAATAAGTTGTCATGACCAAAATTGTCAGTCGACCCCTTTAGGAGTTATTGCCCTTAATAGTCATTTTTTAACAATTTGTCGTAAATTTTTGTAATCTTTTACAAAAATCTTCTTCTCTGAAACTACTGAGACAAACTTAACCATAATTGGCCATAATCATTATTAGGGTATTTAGTTTAAAAATTTTGTCCGATGACCTCGTCCAACCATCATGGCCGACATGGTTAAAAATAGAACATAGGGGTGAAATGCAGTTTTTGGTTTATATCTCTGAAACTAAGATGTAGATTTATCTGCCCTGAAATTTTCAGACGAATCCGACAACCCATTGTTGGGTTGCTGCCCCTGAGTTTTTTGTTATTATCTTAGATATCATTATAGTATCTAATATCTAATACTATTAATTATGATTTTAACCTTATTTTACAAGATTTCCAAAGCATCAGTAAGTACAGGTGAGCGACACAGGCTCTTGAGAGCCTCTAGTTAAATTTTGATGTAAGAAATCGTTTGTTGAAATCTCAGAATATGATAAAGATTCTTTAAAAAAAGTCATTGAATTTCAATCTAGTGAGGTAACTATTTAAGATGCTTGGGTAGCAATTTGAATGTAGAGAACATAATTATGATAAAATAACATCTTCATCTTATACATCTATGGAAAAAGGGTAGCTTGTTTAAATCTAACCAACCTTACACAATGCTCAAACGAGCGCTTACTTTGGAAGTATACTTAAATTCGGCTACACTAGCGGGGTTGATTTTTTATTTTCTTCGGTATAACTTCAATTTACTCAATTTTCTTTGTAATATATATATATATATACATGTATTATCCTGCTCATTATTATCCCATGATGTGTGCTAAACACTCAAGCATTTTACATTGTAATGAGTAAAAAGGGTGATAAGTTTTAATATATGCAGCCTCCTCCAGTTACAGCTGCTTCCTTTGAAACTTAAATAAGAAATAAAATAAAACAAATGTTTGCGTTACAACGCAAATGTTTGCGTTTTATCGCAAAGGTTTGCGTTATAACGCAAGGGTTTGCGTTATTTCGCAAAGGTTTGCGTTATAACGCAAACATAGGAAGAAATATAAAAAAAAACGTGTGGCGCTAATACGCTTCCGTAGTATAACATGGTTCATCTTTGTATTACTATAAAATGGTGTTGATGTCTGTGTAATGTAGCATGGTCTATTTTTGTGCTTCTATCTCTTACTTTCAACAGAAGAGCAACTTCTGTGAGAGTAGAAACTAAACCTTTCCATTCTGGGGAGACTAGCTGGTTGCAATACCTAGGATGGTATAAGGCATTGCTGTCGCTGTAAAGAAAGGCCGGGATCGACTGACACCTATTAATGAGAGGTTCGCATTTTTTTAATAAATCGATTCGTCTAGTCTATTTGATTGAAGATATTGATACAGATTTCTTGAATATAGTCTTAATTCGTCCTGTCTATTTGATTGAAGATATTGATAGGACGATTTAAGACCAGATTTCTTGAATAAAGTCTTAAATCGTCCTGTCTATTTGATCGAAGAGGTCAAAACAGATGTGTATACGCCCAGTTCCCTTCAGAGACCTTATCATTTTTATACGCCCGTTTACGGGACGTTTTATGGTATACCGTTGTCCGTCTGTCCGTCCGTCGTCAACATGTCGGACATTAACTCAAAAACGCTTTAACCAATTTGCATAAAACTTTGGTGAATTGTTAATATCTATTGACGCGAGCTCCCTTTCGTTTTTTTATAAATTTTAGATTATACGTTTCCGAGTAATGGGGTTTTATTCATTAAAAAAGGGGGATTTTCCAGTTTTCGGACCATTACTCAAGAATGCTTTCACCAACTTGCAAGAAATTGTGGTGAATTGTTTACATCTATTGACATGAGCTTCATTTTGATTTTTGTAAATTTTAGATTTTACATTTCCAAGTTACAGGGTTTTATTCATAAAAAGGGGGATTTTCCAGTTTTCGGACAAAAACTCAAAAATGCTCTCTGCAGTTCTTATGAAACTTTGGTGAATTGTTTATATCTATTGATGTAAGCTCCCTTAAGAATTTTATCAAGTTTGCATTTTACATTTCTGAGTTATGGGGTTTTATTCTTCATTAAAAAAAGGGGGATCATCCAGTTTTCGGACTATAACTCAAAAATGCTGTCAGCCATTATCATGAAACTTGGGTGAATTGTTTATATCTATTGATGTAGGCTCCCTTTTGATTTTCATAAATTTCTAATATGACATTGAGAATTAATTGAACTTTATTTGTTTATAATCTGTATTAGTAAGATCTCGTTGTTCGGGTGGTGATAAAATGAAATTTGACTTTTTCAGCTCGTCGATCTCTGCATTTTCGTGACAAATTCCCTTTCCCGTTGAAATATTGTGGCTCATTTCAACGTCATGGTCTACGTTAGCTCCGAGGTTATCTACATCTATATTTTGGTTTATTTCTAAATTTTGGTTAGTGTAAACAATAGCCAACGATATTGCAACTGAGAATGAGACAAATACCAGCTCTACACGATACAAAAATAAAAACTTCAGTATTTATGTCAGACAATGTTAGGTTTAAGGTGCAAGTTGAAAGGCTTGGATATCATTTTCCATTCGTGAAAGTAACTGAGAATTAAGTGTCAAATTCACCTGGCAGAATGCTGCTTCGTCTTGTGTTGAATTTCAAGATATCTTCAAGTTGTTATATCCCGTCTGTGAACTGACATGTACCTTGTGAAATGAAAAAAAAAATGTTCTGTTCTATTCTTGTTTACAATTGAACTTTTATAATGCCACGCAAGTTGTATAGGGAAAATATAATAATGAAAAAGGACCTTCCTTTTTGGCTAAGCAAAACGTAACAGTACTGTGACTATTATTAATTTTTGACGGTCAAAACATTGAAGAATAATGAATCGTTATTTAATTCCATTAAACTGACCATAACCTTTATTTATGGAATGCAGTTTGAAAGCATATCATCTTTTAACCCCTCGTCTATCAGCAACGGTTGTTTTCTATGTGTTGCTTTCCTACTGTCACTACTAGCAATATGCCACTTTATTCTTGCATGTACTGTGAGATTGAACAAAGTCACAGTTCTCTGTGAGTGTTCTGTATAGTAAATACATGTACATTCTGCAATAAGGTATAAACAATTGCTTTCATTAAAAAAATATTTCAAAATAAATTGCACACCCAACTACACAAAATGTCTTCTTGATGAGAGAAAACGTACAAACTGACAATGTAGAAATAAAATGAGATAAGTAAGATTTTAAGTGAGTCTCTAAACCACTTTGTTCTGCACCTTCCCAAAACTGGTCTAAGATGACTTTTTTGCAGTCATTCTCGAAAAATAGGCAACCAACGCTTTAGGTATAGTAAGCTTTGGATGTTGCAGATGTCCTCAGACTTATTCCTGCAGATTCTAGGATAATGAGAACTGCCTCGTCCAAATAAAGCTTTACAATTTGATTTAGGACATTAAGTGTTGGCTGCTATTAAATTTACTGCTAGCTTCCTATTGTATTCTGCTGAATAGACTTTCTTTGAGTAAATTATATAAAATATTGATTTTGTTTAACTTTACCGGTACCGATTTTGTTCGTAAACACGAATTGAATTGATCTTAAATCTTGTCTCCTCAGCTTTACATCACATCGTATACATTTGTTCTCTTTTGGGACCAATTCTCTCAAGGTAAATGGCGAGTTAACAGATTCGTTGAATTGAAATGCAGATAGTTGGTGTACATTCTGGGGAATTTTGTCATTCGTTGTCATGTTTTGTACAAGGATACCATCCGTAATAGGTTGGCTAATTCGAAATGGGTCCTAGTCATCCTGGACGAGATCCTCATCTGTTTCAGCTTGTGCATTATACATTTCTGTAATCTCTTGAAATAAATACCACTTCATTATAATTTTGTGTTTACAATAACGACGTCCATTGGAACATTTGCATGTGATCTGATGTGTCGTGTGTAGTCGCAGTCCTTCTACATGAGTCTTGACAATTAGCGAATATTCTCTGCAAAAACGGAAAAAAAATTGTACCTTTGTGATGTTAAACAATCGTATGCTACCCTGACAATGAGAGACGAAATGTTTTCGGTAGCCTCCTGATACAAATCCAACATTTCTATATGCTTCTCTTCAGTTACAAATTCCATTCTCGATCAGTGAACCCAACGCCGATGTTTACATTAGTACAACATCAGCATGTTTATCATACTGAACTGACCCGAGATGTGGGCATTCATATGCCATATTATTTCCCCTTACAGCAGTGTCTTTTAAAAAGCGACAAAATATATTCTAATAGTAACTTTCATTACTGCCATGGGTTATTTTCTTGGCATAAATCGGTTGGCGGAGTCCTTTCATATAAACGTCTGATGCAAATATTCCCTTTTTACGCCGATGACCACAAAATGATATGATCATATATGCATTTACAATAGTTACTATTTACATTTAATTAATAATTGGTATGCTGTGAGGTGTACTGTCCAATAAAGGGTCCAGAATAACAAACAATGGGTCATATTATATATTTTTATTATAACAAATTACTTATTTCAGTTACTTTGATATTATATATTAATCAATTAAAACCCCCAAGGGTGACTGGGGAATAGAAGTATGGTCACCATTGGTCTTCCTCCGACCGGCAGAAAACCCGTGCTGAAGTGGGGCGTCCGTTTGGCTGTGCGGGATGTACAAATTTGCAGCCACGTCCGGTCAGAATGGGGACGTTAAATCCGATGCCTCGTGTAAAGAAAGTGCCACGTTCCTTGCACGTTAAGAACCCTTTCAACAACTCTTTGAGTGGTCCGTAGGTGACCTGTTGCAAGGCTAAATTTCTGTCCCTATCCAATATACCCTCATTTCCCGTGGCAGTCTAAATTTCTCCGACCTTAATCCCTTAATCTATTACAGAACCTACCTATTGTATTTATTGTGAACTTGTTCTCGTCCTGAATATGCATGAAATATTTGCCACTGGACGTTAAGCAACCAACAATCAATCAATCAATTAAATCAAAATTAATCATGTTATGTACTTTGTTTAACCTATTTTTAATTTACTTTTATATTATGTTTGAAATTATATTGTTATTATTCTGCTCATTCTGGGCGCCTTGATTGGCAAATAAAATATTTGTTTGTTGTTTGTTTGTTCGTAATGATGGTTTGTCTTTGTTATTTTGCCCTCCCTACTTTCGTGTATTTTCATATGACTTCTCTTACATCCTCTAGAGATGAGTTTATTACAGATTGTGCACCAATCTGAATACTGATACCATACACATTGTTTCGGGTAAAACAGGGAAAGACATGAGAATGAGACTGGCAGTAGAACCAGAGGACATGGAGATTGAGATAATTGAAAATCCGCATGGGTTTAGGATAAGAGTTTTTAAGCAGAAATTGAAGCCTGGCAAAACAAAAACATGTTTTAATAAAAAGTAAAGCACATCTCATTTTTATGATATATTGAATTAGTTCTTACGGATTATATCTGATTAACATTTTTATTTTTATGTTAAAGTACATGAAATTGAAAGAATTTTTATGATCATTTACACAAAAAAGATTCCAAAAGTGGATGTTGCAAGAAATACATAGGTTGAATTTCAATTCTAATGAATGTTTTTGCCAAATAATGTTTATTTTTACATACTCTTTTGATAACTATCTCTTAATATTCCAAATTCGGGTTACCTATATACAGAAGTTTATATTTTGTATTTTTTTAAAAATCAAAAATAAACAATCACCATTTAACTTGATCAACATCGATGTCCAATAAAGGCTTTTAGTTTTTCATAGTTCGTTCTTATGCTGTACTGTTACACCACTGTCCCAGGTTAGGGGGAGGTTTTGGGATCCCGCTAACATGTTTAACCCCGCCACATTCTGCATGTATGTGCCTGTCCCAAGTCAGGAGCCTGTAATTCATTGGTTGTCATTTGTTTATGTGTTACACATTTGTTTTTCGTTCATTTTTTGTACATAAATTAGGCCGTTAGTTTTCTCGTTTGAATTGTTTTACATTGTCATTTTAGGGCCTTTTATAGCTGACTGTGCGGTATGGGCTTTGCTCATTGTTGAAGGCCGTACGGTGACCTATAGTTGTTAATTTCTGTCATTTGGTCTCTTGTGGAGAGTTGTCTCATTAGCAATCATACCACATCTTCTTGTTTATATTTGTCGGCCTTTTCGGTGTTAGATCAGTGGAGGATGACGACACTATTCTTCTCCCGTCTTCTTAGATTGCCCAAGATTAAAAATTCTTCTGATGAACTAATGTCAATGTCAGCCTCACTAGAAATTTCAATTACTGGTACACTGACAGAAGGCAGAGATCCTTCTATAACAACTTGAGGAAAAGTCCTTGGTTCAATGGAAATGGCTTTCCACTGGTTTAAAATTAGATTTTTTGACATTTTAATTGTCATTCTTTTTCAAAGGATCTTTGCTGTTAATGATATCTATGGATGATTTAAAGAAGTTCCCATCAACATTTGTATTCATACTCTCAGATGGTTCTGCCTCTGCTACCACTCGTACTTGGTTATTAAGTACAGATTGTGCATCTGATAATCCATAGAAAGATGAATCCTCATCAAATTTTGAAAAAGAGAAATCAGAGGTTTTAGTGGTGTCTTTGAAGTTGCATCACTGCTGTTGCTGGCAGATTTGCGGACATTTGTAAAATCCTTCAGTGTTGGGAAAAACTTATCTGTGTCAATTGGTATACATGTATTTAGAACATGTTTCCTCCTTTGTTGTTTACATTTTGTTCCTGTGCTGAAATTATCTGTTTAGCAACCATTTTTCATGAGTTGTACTACTGCTCCTAATGGCAGATTTGGGGACATTGTGAAAATCACTCAGTGCGGTGTTAACTTTAACTGTGTCAGTTGGTATAACATGTATTTATAACATGATTGTCAATGTAAAGGGATTTTATATTGTTCCTTAGAAACAACCCAGAATAATGTCTCGTGACGGCACATAGTTATTCTGTTCACATCTAGAAGTTTAATGATGATCTCGTTTGTAATGATCCACAATGGAATCAAGCGAAAGCACTAATTGGTCAGCATTGCAATTACAGTTCTTCATTGCATAGTAAACATGAGATTTAACACCGACAGATTTGTCTTTAGTTCATGATGCCACGTCTTTCCTTGTTCCTTTTGTAATCTTTGCCATATTCCTGTGCACCTCCTTTGCTCCATGCCAAGTGTCATATGAATCAATTACATCTGGTTTGTATTGTCTCAGATATTTACTGATAGATGCATTTCTTTCATGTGAATGCACTTTCACCTAATACTTTTCCTTTAGAATTCTTCATACAGTTTTTCGATTCCAGTTTCGTGTTTCTGTGAACTCCTTTCCTGATTCTTAGTATCGTGACTATATCCCACTACTTTATGAGTAAAGTTTCCCAGAACCGTGACAGTGTAAGAACTGTTCTTCCTGTATACATGTCTTGCATCTGTCATAATGTCAATTTTAGCATCACTGTAAGAATTTTTATTCTTTGCCTCTTTAAAAGCATCATCAATCCTTAATGTGGTTTTACTACTAGAACAATTTCATTCCAGACTTTCGTCCGTGCACTAATAGCGTTTCCATGGATTATCTGTACGGGTATACAACTTGATGATTCAAACCTTCCTCTGCACCACAAGTAGACAAGGCGGTTGTACTCATTAGGTACACTTTTAAACCAAGGTTCGAATGCAAAGTTGACAGGCTCGTATTGATCATCTGTTTTGCTTAAAAAAATGTTCGAAATAATCTGAAGGCACCCTGACTTCGAGACAAGTACAAATGAAGAGTTCGATAGTCATGAATTGCTGCTTCCGTTTTTCTCCCCGCACATCTCCATTGCTAAATAGACAGTCTGGCAGTTCACCATTTACTAAATCCCCACTACGAAGCATGTCATTCATGATCCTAATGCTGAAACATATTGTTCATAGGAGACCTGACCAAGTACCAATGTCTTTGATAACCAATCTGTACAAATTAGGTTACTATTACCTTCTTTTTTTAAATCATCTGTTGTTTGTCATCATTGCCTATGAAAACGGAAGTTGTGTGTCTATTTCTACACATATTCAAATGGAGTTGACAGGAAACTACTCTGTCTTGACAGTTAATTGCAACAACGTTTGTTTCCTTTTTTTGTTCTCAATGCAGACCAGCTCCTCCATGATGCAAGTCTGAATTCAGTAATTGTTTGATTTGAATATTGATTGAGTATTTCGTTAATACAAATTCGGAATATCAAAACAGTTACCTTGTCCTAGTTTCGCAGTTCGTTCGGACAAGCCATACCATTCTTGTTAAATACTGGTACACTGATTTATCCGGAGATTTTAAATTTTAAACCTTTTCATTAACTATCCCCTCCCTTAAAGTCCGCATATACCTATTCTTCTCGCACGATTAACAAATCCTTTTTTTTATTAAAATCCGTGGGAGGCACTTATTCTCAGTCTACTGAATGGATTTTACCCATTCCTTGCTGTTGTCCAATATTCCATTCCGATGCCTCGTGTAAAGAGAGTGCACGTTAAGAACCCTTGCAACAACTCGTTGAGGGGTCCGAAGGTGACCTTTTGCAAGGCAAAATTTCTGTCCCTATCCAATATACCCTCATTTTCCAGTGGCAGTCCAAATTTCCCCGACCATCATCTCGGATGGCCTCTGTTACAAGACCTACCTATTGTACTTATTGTTAACTTGTTGTCGTCCTGAACATCCATGAAATATTTGCCACTGGACGTTAAGCAACCACCAATTAATCAAGCAATCAATATTCCATTTATCTGTAAAGTATAACCCCCATGGACCCCCCGGTGGATTGCTATCCTTGCCGTGGTCGGGGGGCTTGCGTGTCTCAGTGACCCCAAGAGCTATGCCAGTTGGAGCTTCGTCTCCTGGTAGGGTTACCCATGCTGGACAGGTCGAATGGTAGAGACCAGACTTAAGTGATCCGAACATCGTACGAGTTGCCCGATGTTTTGAATAAAATAGGCTCTCCAACCCGATGGCCGTGGGTTGCTACCCGTGTCGGTGGTTGACGAGATCCTTGCGGATGAGGGCTGTAGCCAGACTCCTTACGGTCAGAAAATACCCGGACGGACGAGACTATAGTTCAATAAGCTGCTTTGGCTCCAATATCATCTAAACGGGAGGTCGGATGGACCCGGTTCGATCAATCGGCTGGTCATGTCGAGCCCTTCAGTTAATCCTCAACAATAAGCTTTCTCGTAACAATTTTCATTATATACACATGTGTTTTAAATTAAGCTATTTATATTTCGGATAACTGAAGAAGGCGATGGCTCATGGGTCAATCAAGTGGTACGCTTTCTATTTCGCTTGATGGATACGCTCTGCCTGAGTATACTATTCTTGGAACATCTGGTGCTTTCCGCAGTGGATCTTGGGTGCTAATTTTGGGGACCAGCTACGTTATACATGTTATACTTGGAGCTCGTTTTCAGCATTAGCACTTGACCCCGGCTCGCCACGGAAACACAGCATCGCCCTTGTAGGCACTCCGAGGTGGGTGGATGACAAGAATGGTGAATCTTTCTCATTTCCTATGGCACAACGAAACCAACCCTCTAAATCAGCTTTAATACATAAAAAAAGAAAATGTGATGATTCAGTGCCCTGTCAGGAAGATGACAGTTGGCCCAGATTTATTGTAATAAAAGGAACAGATGAAAAACCAATTTCCAAAATATCTCCCTTTGTGATTCACAAACATATTCAAAGCGTTGCTGGTACTGTAAAAAAAGTTTCAAAAATGAGATCAGGCAATTTGTTGGTTGAATGTTCCAACAAAAGTCAATCAACAAATTTGCTTACACTGACAACAATTACAAACTTTCCTGTTTCTGCCTCTCCTCACAACAGTTTGAACAGCTGTAAGGGGATCATTCGAGACAGAAGTCAATACCTTGGTGACCTTACCGTGGAAGAAATCTGTGAGGAACTTTCAAGCCAAGGTGTAACTGATGTTGTTAGATTTCTCCAAATAAAAAAAGAATGGAAATATAATCAAATTAAATACATATCTTTTGACATTTAGAACTCCAACTCCTCCTCCATCTATTACTTTAGGTTGCTTCGGAATCAGAGTTGACAGGTTTATCCCTAACCCAATTCGATGCTTCACTTGTCAAAAGTTTGGTCATGGAAGCAAACAATGTCGTGGTACGCAGGGATGCTTCAAGTGTTCTGACGAAGGACACGAGGGAACAACCTGTAGCTCTGAATCTTCTAAATGCGTAAACTGTGGTGAATCCCATTTTTCATCATCTAGGGACTGCCCTGTTTACCTTAAAGAAAAAAATATAATCAAAATTAAAACAGAAAGAAACATCAGTTACCCAGAAGCTAAACAGATAGCTTCTGTTTCGAATGATCTCCTTGTTTCGAACAGACCATCGTACGCCAGCAAAGTTGTCCGCTCATTCAGTCACGAGCATACACAAACTCGCATGACCTGGCCAATTGATGCTGAGACATTTACAATGCTGCCTGTTGAAACAGAACCTAACGATAAAATATTAATTCCAAGAAAACCAACACCTTCTAAAACCAGTACTCAGTCAACTCAATCTTCCTTACAGAGCTCAATGTCATCATCTAAAAAAAATGAAAAAAAAAATCAAATAAAAAAGATACAGTTAAATCAGACAGTTGGGGCGGTGAATCTGTCTGGGATCTTCCCAGTTACATAGATGATTCTTCCATCTCCAATAGTCCTCCTTCATCTGCATCTAATAAAACTAGTTTATCTTCTGCATCCAGTACAAAGTCTTCTAAAGCCACGTCTCCTCTTCGTTCTCCAGAACAGAAGGATGTCCCAAAGAAGCCAGCAAATACATCCTCTCAGAAGTCTTCTGATTCGAGGTCGCGGGGTAGGGGTCGAGGCGGAGTAAAACCAGCTGCGCATGGTCCTGGAGATCGACGACTCTCCTCACACAACAGATTTTCAACACTTAACGACGAATCAGATTTGATTTGTTTGATCTGATCAATTTATCGGTCCCATTCCCCTATCACGACTATCGCCAGTGATCCATTTGCATTTTAAATAAACTTCTAAAAAAGGTAAACTCTTGACTATCATTTTGGATGATTACATATGCCGAGTGATCTAGATCTTGAAGGATTTTTTGCTTTTAACTTGATATAATTCATTTTTCCCAACGAATTATTAACGATTGGAACAGTTTACCCAAAAATGTTGTGTCCGTATAGACCGTTGATAACTTAAAATACAACTTAATCATCATTGGGAAGATGTTATGTACCAGTTCTAGTGATAAATTGGACAATTTATTTTTATTACAAATTTTTATTGTTTCTTAATATGAGTGGATTGGCATTAGGAAGAAATTTTAAAAATTAGGAAGAAATTTTAAAAATAGTTCTAGTGATGAATTTGGACTTCTTTCAATATCAACTATTCATAAAGTTGGTATAGATTTGCTTTAAATATGTTTAAGAGACCGGATTAAATGCTGAAGATTTTGAAAATTATGATAAACCATACAATAAATTAAATATTCCTTAAAGATGAAAATGGGCTGATACGGGACAATGAGGGTATCTTGGATATAGATAGAAATTTAGCCAGAAACAGGCCACCTTCATTTGGTCATTGATGTTAAAGACTACCTATTAAAGTAAAAGTGAAACCATTTGTGTCTGAATACTGACAACCTTTATTAAGTGGGTGGTGTTGGGGATTGACGATCAAATTATGCTTTGGAATTGGGACATATGGTTGGATCCCCCCTTTATCCTGGGTTGGAACCCATTCTCTTAAAAACTGACTCGATCTGCCTCTGTTTTATTTCATTCAAAGCTTTATATTATGTAAATTATAATAAACAGATGTAGATTTAACAGGAAATACAAATTTGATATATCTTTTTTTTTACTTAAAGTTTTATTCCTATAAATACATAATTGTAGTTGCCATCTTTACTATGACACTCACTGCAGTCAGAATTGTAACAATATGGAGAAGGGATTAATAGCATGTTATTCTTTAAAATAATAACTTTTTCTTTTTTTCCTTATTAGGCAACAAATCACAGAACAAAGGAGCTAAAAGAAAATGTTAAGGTAATAGACATCATTTTTTGTAAGGGAGCTACCATTTAATTTTTATGGGGAGGATAGGATGTAATATGAAAAATAGGTGTTTTGACTTCCAATACTCGTGGACACCGCTTTTAACTTGATATAATTCATTTTTCCCAACGAATTATTAACGATTGGAACAGTTTACCCAAAAATGTTGTGTCCGTATAGACCGTTGATAACTTAAAATACAACTTAATCATCATTGGGAAGATGTTATGTACCAGTTCTAGTGATAAATTGGACAATTTATTTTTATTACAAATTTTTATTGTTTCTTAATATGAGTGGATTGGCATTAGGAAGAAATTTTAAAAATTAGGAAGAAATTTTAAAAATAGTTCTAGTGATGAATTTGGACTTCTTTCAATATCAACTATTCATAAAGTTGGTATAGATTTGCTCTAAATATATTTAAGAGACCGGATTAAATGCTGAAGATTTTGAAAATTATGATAAACCATACAATAAAATTAAATATTCCTTAAAGATGAAGATGGGCTGATACGGGACAATGAGGGTATCTTGGATATGGATAGAAATTTAGCCAGAAACAGGCCACCTTCATTTGGTCATTGATGTATGACTACCTATTAAAGTAAAAGTGAAACCATTTGTGTCTGAATATTGACAACCTTTATTAAGTGAGTGGTTCTGGGGATTGACGATCAAATTATGCTTTGGAATTGGGACATATGGTTGGATCCCCCCTTTATCCTGGGTTGGAACCCATTCTCTTAAAAACTGACTCGATCTGCCTCTGTTTTATTTCATTCAAAGCTTTATATTATGTAAATTATAATAAACAGATGTAGATTTAACAGGAAATACAAATTTGATATATCTTTTTTTTTACTTAAAGTTTTATTCCTATAAATACATAATTGTAGTTGCCATCTTTACTATGACACTCACTGCAGTCAGAATTGCAACAATATGGAGAAGGGATTAATAGCATGTTATTCTTTAAAATAATAACTTTTTCTTTATTTTTCCTTATTAGGCAACAGTTCACAGTTATCAAAAGGAGCTAAAAGAAAAAGTGAAGGTAATAGACATCATTTTTTGTAAGGGAGCTACCATTTAATTTTTATGGGGAGGCTAGGATGTAATATGAAAAATAGGTGTTTTGACTCCCAATACTCGTGGACACCGCTTTTAACTTAATATAATTCATCATTTTTCCCAACGAATTATTAACGATTTGAACAGTTTACCCGAAAATGTTGTGTCCGTATAGACCGTTGATAACTTAAAATACAACTTAATCATCATTGGGAAGATATTATGTACCAGTTCTAGTGATAAATTGGACAATTTATTTTTATTACAAATTTTTATTGTTTCTTAATATGAGTGGATTGGCATTAGGAAGAAATTAAAAAAAAAGTTCTATTGATGAATTTGGACTTTTTTCAATATCAACTATTCATTAAATTGGTATAGATTTGCTCTAAATATATATAAGAGACCGGATTAAATGCTGAAGATTTTGAAAATTATGATAAACCATACAATAAAATTTAATATTTCTTAAAGATGAAGATGGGCTGCTACGGGACAATGAAGGTATCTTGGATATGGATAGAAATTTAGCCAGAAACAGGCCACCTACTGACTCCTTATAGAGTTGTTGCGATAGTTGTTAACGTGCTAAAATCGTGACATTCTCTTTACACGAGGCTTCGGATTTAACGTATCCATTCTGAGCGGACTTTGCTGCAAACTTGCACAATCCTCACATCATATTGGACTCCACACTGTGACGAAGTTTTTATTGCCAGTCGGAGAAAGACCAATGATGACCAAATTTCTATTCCCCAGTCCCCCTTGAATCCTTAGTTAATAAATAACATATAGATATTAGCTATCGTTCTGACCATTCTCCTGTTTCTCTCATTTTAAAATTTTATAACCAAGAAAGGGGGAGGGGTAACTTGGAAATTCAATAATAGCTTAATACATGATACTTATTATGTGGCTGAGATTAAAAAGTGTATATCAGACACTGTTTATCAATATAACCTATCAAATACAGATACTGGGGAAGAAACAGAATTATCTGTAAACCCCTATATATTTTGGTAGTTATTGAAATGTACAATAAGAGGGAAAACTATCTCTTATACTTCATATTTAAAACAAAAAAGTCAAAGGGAAGAATCTGAACTTGAATAACAATTAAACATTTTACAAAATAGATATGACCTACACCCAGATCAGGAACTAAAAACTGAAATTCAAAGCAAAGAGGAGAGTTTAAAAACATTAAGAGAAAAAAAAATAATGGTATAATTGCAAGGGCAAACGCAAAATGGGAAGCAGAAGGGGAAAATGTACAAACTTATTTTGTAATTTAGAAAAAAGACATTATGATGAAAAAAAATATTCCTAAAGTTATCAACGAACATTGACATGAAATCTTTGATCAATTCAAAATATTGGAAGAACAGAGAACATTCTTTAAAAATTAGTACTCATCAAAAAATGCATTTTGTAAAATGGAACATGAAAATATGTTTTTCAACAAAAATAACTCCTTTATCAATTGTTTATCGGAAGAACAAATGTTAGAAGCTGAGGGAAAATTATCAACTCAAGAATGTCTCAATGCTTTAAAAAAAACATGAAAAATAGTAAATCATAAGGGGTAGATGGGTACACAGCAGAGTTTAATAAATTGTTCTGGAATGACCTTAAGCTCTATTTACTTAATTCCTTTAATTATAGCTTTGAAGAAGGCATTTTATCAATTTCGCAAAGACAAGGCATTGTTACATGCATCCCAAAAGAAGGGAAATCTAAGTTTTATTTAAAAAACTGGCGTCCTATCACCCTTTTAAATGTTGATATGAAAATATGTTCCGCATCTATTACAAATAGAATTAAACCTTTGCTCAAACATATTATTAGTGAAACACAGTTAGGATTGATTAAATGTAGATACATTGGGGAATGTACAAGACTTATTTTTGACTTAATAGAAAGAACTGAAGAAGAAAATATACCTGGACTTTTACTCCTTTTAGATTTTGAAGAAAGCATTTGATACTCTTGAATGGTCATTCATAAATAAAGCACTTGAATTCTTTGGTTTTGGTCCTGACTTTTGTAATTGGGTAAAATCTTTATATTTTAATATCGAAAGTTGTATCATAAATAATGGTCATTGCTCTAGTTTCTTTAACATAGAAAGAGGGGTTCGTCAAGGGGATCATTTAAATGATTACATGGAGTTCTGAGAAGGGCAATGAAGGATCAACTGCCTAGTGGGAAATTCTTTGAGCCAACACAAGAGTTGTTTGATTAATCAAAATCGGTTATTCCAATAATATCATCTCTAACCGAACATCCAACATGATTTAGCTAATATATGAACCAGAAGTGATCTTATAAATATAGATGACAGATTCCATTACAACGGGCACTGTAATAGGAACAAAATACATGTACTGGTTACAAATGTCATATTAGCAATCATTCAAGTCTTCTTGTAAGATTGGTAATAGCAGAGAATGACTACGAAACTGTCAATGAGGCAAACAAGAGGTGGCGAAGGGCAGCTTCGACTTTATCTATCATGACAGCCTTTTAAATTGTTTTATTCGTATTAATCTTGAATTAGTCTATTTGGCTTGAACTTTACTGTGTTTTACATGTTTGTATTATCTGTATCCTTTGTATAACAAGGTTTTCTAATGTTCTTTCCAAGGCAGTTTGTTGCGTTCCTATCTGGTTGTGAATGTTTTTCAATGTGATTGTGTCCTAATTAATGTGTCCCAACATTCCCATCCCTATCATCCATGTATATTCGGACACATTGTTTTGGTAAAGTAATTATTCCAAAGACAGTTGAAGCAATTTGAAGGGTGTTAAGAATTTAAAAAAAAAAATGTAGGTCAAATTGCCTCAATATATCAACCCTCTGTATCTATCATAATTTTTAACAAATTCAATCGATTCTGTGGATTAAAATATCAATTTAATTTATTAACAATTAACACGTAATTACCAAAGCAAATTATTGTTGGAAAAAGAGTCCATATAAAATTGACGGACTACTGCAATATTTTCCTTTACCGACAGATCATTAATTTAGGATGTCCTTCCTGAAATTACTGAATTTACGCATTTTTTGGTACTAGTGGTGAAATGAAAAGTTTTTGCCTGAAAAGAACTTACATTTATGTTAGAAAGTGAATATTTTTTTGGTCACTAAGACATCACTGGTTGGTCTTAACAATATTCTGAACTACAGAACATTTTCAAATTGCCGCCTATTATTCCACAACTGCGTAATAAAAACTGTAAACGTTTAACTTCCCACAGACTGTTAACAACGAATCCAGAAATAATCAATGAAAAACGAAAGACAAAACAGGAAAAGGACGAAAAGTGCAAGAAATCGGAACAAAAGAAAAAGAAAAGGAGTAGACGTTTCATGGAAATGCAGTATGATGTAGAAAGACGAGATTTCAAACTTCTTAAGAAGTTCCGTTTAAAAGATGAAAATTTGTCATTACCAACTGGTCTGGTTTGTATATAACTTTAATATTAAGACCAGCATTCATTTACCTTCATGGCGAAATAAAAATTAAAAAAAACATGAAATGAGTGGGATTACTGAATACTGTCTCATCATCTGGTTTGTATGTCATTAAAGTATTACAAGTAAAAGTACATGCATTTATTTGTTTACCTTCATGAAGAAATAAAATAAAACCTAAAATCATGGCGAAAAAGATGTAAAAAGATGTAATAGACGGTGCAATATGCAGACCTTGTGAGAGAAAATTATTAAGTCTTGACAAAAGTGTCACAGAATTCAGAGATAAATGTAATATTAACTTTCATTTGCTATCACCAAAACGTTGTGCTACAGATGAACATACGACCCCTGTAAATACACGGAGCAATAATGGAGAACATTCTGAAAATCTTACACCTTTATCCCCAAATTCAACCAACACTTTTAACTACATGCAATATTTTAACCCCACACAAATGTAATATTATAATAAAAAACAGCTTGGATACATTTCTAATGTAACTTGCACGCCAATCAGACCCAAGTATGGCTCACTTAAGGATTATGTACCCTTGTGTTGATTCAATGCTAAACACAAGGAAATTTTATAAAAAATCCACAGCCTTTCCGCTTGAACTCTCATATTTGACAATTAGATGCTTGATAGATACAGGATTATTGTATGCAGTGCTAGCAATAATTCCCTTAAACAAGTTACAAATTCAGATATTGGTTAAAACAAATATAAATATGGACCAATTCAAGTACACCTTTTAGGGTGCGCTCGTCTTTAGTGACCCAGCACGAGGTGTTTTGGAATTTAAAGGTTGTTTAAAACTTTTTGTAAACATTAAACGCTAGCTGATCATAGAAAAACAAGTGAGTAATTTATGTTTAAAACTTTATAACGAAAATCTCTGTATTAAAGCCTGTGGATTTTCTACGAAAATATTGGTTTTATTTTCACCAAATTCTCTTTTTCTACTAAAAGCAATTATACTATATATAATAATGCTTTACACGAAGTTTCCCTTTGACATATGTACAAAATGGTCCATCTCTTTTATTCATTATCTTTGCTGTTTTGATACTATTGCAGTTTGAAAATTTCGTAATTGACAGGCCACAGAAGGGGTCATAAACCTTAATGATTCTGGGATATCATTGTCTACACATGAAAGTGAAACATATCATCAAATAGTACAGTTAGTAAATTATTTAAGGAACCACCCATTCTTGTACGTCATGATCACATCTATAGTTCATCCAGCAAGAGAGCTAAATGTTAGTCTACAAAAACAGCTTTCCCCAAAGAAGAGGACACATTAGCAGTTAAAACTTTGAAAAAAAACCAATAGTAATACAACAAAACGGTTTATCGCCTGTGGAACTAGCTGAATACCACTGGGATCAAGATCTGCACTTATTCAAACTCTATTCAAGTATGAATCCTTCAATAAAATTGTGACTGATGAACTGATGAACATATTATCCACACAGCATGATTTATTGAAACATCGGAAAAGAGGCAAACTTGGTGTATGAAATGGCAAATCATTTGAAGATATGATAAAATTTAAATTGGAGTCCAATTGTTGAATTTCCAGTTATATATCTTTATTCTCATAAAGCCAATGATTGATTGATTGATTGTTGTTTGCTTTACGCCGCATTAGCACAGAAGGGCTATATCGCGGCGAGAGCTAATTCGAATATTATAACAATTTAAGGTATATTTTTAAAATCAGACAAAAGGTCTTTCAATAAACTAAAATTCTAGACTAAAGCAAATTGATTATTTACAAATAAAAATCAACACTAAGATAACGTGATTAAAATTAAAATCGTTTTAAATATAACAACATTTTTTATATTTTATAATATATTCCAATGTCTTTTAAGAATGAAACAATATTTGTAAATGGAACACTATTAAATAAATCATACATATTATTGACATTGAAATGCTTCTTCCGAATATCAGCAAAGTCAATACAATGAATTAAAACATTTTTAATAGTATACTTGCAGTTGCAAGGTACACATTGTGGTTCATCTTCATTTTTTAAGATACTCGTGTGTCACTCTAGTATGACCAACTTGATACGTAATATTTATCAACAAGGTCTTGGTATCTTCCGATGAACTTATTTAGAAAAAAGGGAGGAGACATTCTTTAACATAAGCAGGGAAGAGGTTCAGGTGACCATATTTCTAAACCCCCAATCATCAAGGGGGTTCATTATATATCAGTGGTATTGCATTTTATCAATGAGTACCCATATAATATAAGATTTGTAAAGATTCATTTTCTTTTGCTTTGCGATCATATTTCATATTCTGAAAGAGCAAAAAATAAGAACACTTTTAATTGTCAATCCTGAAAGTTGATCCACTGGTGTGAAAAGATTGGAGTTATTTAGCTAAAAAATGCGGGTATTGTGCCTTTAAACAAAAATCTGTTTTAAGCAATAGGCAAAATGAGGATCCTCAAAACTACAGAAAGTCGTATTAGAGTCATCTAATTCATTCCCCCCGGTGGATCGCTATCCTTGCCGTGGTCGGGGGGCTTGCGTGTCTCAGTGACCCCAAGAGCTATGCCAGTTGGAGCTTCGTCTCCTGGTAGGGTTACCCATGCTGGACAGGTCGAAGGGTAGAGACCAGACTAAAGTGATCCGAACATCGTACGAGTTGCCCGATGTTTTGAAAAAAATAGGCTCTCCAACCCGTTGGCCGTGGGTTGCTACCCGTGTCGGTGGTTGACGAGATCCTTGCGGATGAGGGCTGTAGCCAGACTCCTTACGGTCAGAAAATACCCGGACGGACAAGACTATAGTTCAATAAGCTGCTTTGGCTCCAATATCATCTAAACGGGAGGTCGGATGGACCCGGTTCGATCAATCGGCTGGTCATGTCGAGCCCTTCAGTTAATCCTCAACAATAAGCTTTCTTGTAACAATTTTCATGATATACACATGTGTTTTAAATAAAGCTATTTATATTTCGGATAACTGAAGAAGGCGATGGCTCATGGGTCAATCAAGTGGTACGCTTTCTATTTCGCTTGATGGATACGCTCTGCTTGAGTATACCATTCTTGGAACATCTGGTGCTTTCCGCAGTGGATCTTGGGTGCTAATTTTGGGGACCAGCTACGTTATACATGTTATACTTGGAGCTCGTTTTCAGCATTAGCACTTGACCCCGGCTCGCCACGGAAACACAGCATCGCCCTTGTAGGCACTCCGAGGTGGGTGGATGACAAGAATGGTGAATCTTTCTCATTTCCTATGGCACAACAAAACCAACCCTCTAAATCAGCTTTAATACATAAAAAAAGAAAATGTGATGATTCAGTGCCCTGTCAGGAAGATGACAGTTGGCCCAGATTTATTGTAATAAAAGGAACAGATGAAAAACCAATTTCCAAAATATCTCCCTTTGTGATTCACAAACAAATTCAAAGCGTTGCTGGTACTGTAAAAAAAGTTTCAAAAATGAGATCAGGCAATTTGTTGGTTGAATGTTCCAACAAAAGTCAATCAACAAATTTGCTTACACTGACAACAATTACAAACTTTCCTGTTTCTGCCTCTCCTCACAACAGTTTGAACAGCTGTAAGGGGATCATTCGAGACAGAAGTCAATACCTTGGTGACCTTACCGTGGAAGAAATCTGTGAGGAACTTTCAAGCCAAGGTGTAACTGATGTTGTTAGATTTCAAATTAAAAAGAATGGAAATATAATCAAATTAAATACATATCTTTTGACATTTAGAACTCCAACTCCTCCTCCATCTATTACTTTAGGTTGCTTCGGAATCAGAGTTGACAGGTTTATCCCTAACCCAATTCGATGCTTCACTTGTCAAAAGTTTGGTCATGGAAGCAAACAATGTCGTGGTACGCAGAGATGCTTCAAGTGTTCTGACGAAGGACACGAGGGAACAACCTGTAGCTCTGAATCTTCTAAATGCGTAAACTGTGGTGAATCCCATTTTTCATCATCTAGGGACTGCCCTGTTTACCTTAAAGAAAAAAATATTATCAAAATTAAAACAGAAAGAAACATCAGTTACCCAGAAGCTAAACAGATAGCTTCTGTTTCGAATGATCTCCTTGTTTCGAACAGACCATCGTACGCCAGCAAAGTTGTCCGCTCATTCAGTCACGAGCATACACAAACTCGCATGACCTGGCCAATTGATGCGGAGACATTTACAATGCTGCCTGTTGAAACAGAACCTAACGATAAAATATTAATTCCAAGAAAACCAACACATTCTAAAACCAGTACTCAGTCAACTCAATCTTCCTTACAGAGCTCAATGTCATCATCTAAAGAAAATGAAAAAAAGAAATCAAATAAAAAAGATACAGTTAAATCAGACAGTTGGGGCGGTGAATCTGTCTGGGATCTTCCCAGTGACATTGATGATTCTTCCATCTCCAATAGTCCTCCTTCATCTGCATCTAATAAAACTAGTTTATCTTCTGCATCTAGTACAAAGTCTTCTAAAGCCCCGTCTCCTCTTCGTTCTCCAGAACAGAAGGATGTCCCAAAGAAGCCAGCAAATACATCCTCTCAGAAGTCTTCTGATTCGAGGTCGCGGGGTAGGGGTCGAGGCGGAGTAAAACCAGCTGCGCATGGTCCTGGAGATCGACGACTCTCCTCACACAACAGATTTTCAACACTTAAGGACGAATCAGAAATGGAAATCGAAAGTGTTCCGCCACCCGAAAGATTACAATCTCAGGGTGAGCGAAATAAGAATGCTGGCAAACTCGATAGCATTCGCCCGTCTATTAACAAAACATGACTAATATCATCCAATGGAATTGCCGAGGTCTTAAAATAAATCTTCTCGAGTTAACGCTTCTAGTTCAGTCTTTTTTACCATCTGCATTTTGTCTTCAAGAAACTCATTTAAAAGAAAGTGACAATGTATCTTTAAAAGGATACAACATGTATAGCACATTTTCTAAGGTAGATGAACGTGCTGCAGGCGGATCATCCATTTTTGTGAAGGACAACGTCATTCATAGCACAGTCCAACTCACCACGGATCTGCAGGCAGTTGCAATTCGTTTATCATTAGATAAAACAATTACATTATGTTCTATATATATTCCACCCAATTCAATTATCGATAAAGCTAAACTCAAAAACCTCACTGATCAATTACCCTCACCATTTATACTTATGGGCGACTTCAATGCACACAACCCCTTGTGGGGAAGCAAGTCTCATAATATCAAAGGTAAGATCATTGAGGACTTTGTCTCTCAAGAAGGATTATGCATTTTTAATGATGGATCTAATACTTATCTTCATCCTGGAAACGGGTCTTATTCTGCTATTGATATCACTATTTGCGATCCCTCTCTTCTTCTGGATTATTCATGGCGTGTTCATGATGATCTATGTGGAAGTGATCACTTTCCAATAGTACTTGAACATCTTTTTACTTCTGCCCAACAGAGAGTACCACGTTGGAAACTTGACAAGGCGGACTGGTCCTTGTTTGAGAATCTCTGTCAAGCGGAACTTCAGTCAAAGATGTTTGAGACTGTACAAGATCCAATTTTAACTTTTAATACAGTTTTAACGTCAATTGCTGACAGAACTATTCCTAAGACCTCGGCAAATCCGAAACATCCCAGCAAACCATGGTTTGATGATGCTTGTGATCAAGCAATATGTGACCGTAAAAAATCTGAAAGACGGTTCAATCAACAACCAACGACGGACAACTTGAGTAATTTCCGTGTTTTTCGCGCTAAGGCACGGCGGACTTGCAGGCAAGCACGACGAACGTCTTGGAAGAAATTTGTCTCGGAGATAACATCTCGCACTCCGATGACAAAAGTATGGAACATGATACAAAAGATAAAAGGTAAAAATTCTAAAGCCACAGTTAAACATTTAAAAAATGGCAATGATTTATTAACATCTGAAAAGGATATTGCCAACAAGCTTGGTGAAACTTTTGCGAAATCTTCTTCTTCTAACAACTACAAGGAAGATTTTAAAAAAGTTAAAAAACAAAAAGAAAAAATTAAATTAAACTTTAAATCAAAAAATGGTGAAAACTATAATAAACTCTTTTCTCTTGAAGAACTTAAAACATCTCTGTCAAAAGCCCATGATACAGCTTGTGGGCCTGATAATATTCACTACCAACTGTTAAAACACTTGCCAGATTCCTCGCTGGAAGCTCTTTTGCAGCTTATGAATAACATCTGGGAATCTGGTGATTTACCATCAATCTGGAAGCTTGCAACCGTCGTGCCTATTCCAAAACCAAGTAAAGATCACACGGATCCTATTAATTATCGGCCAATTGCTCTTACCAGTTGTGTCTGTAAAACACTAGAACGGATGGTCAATGATCGCCTTGTTTGGTTCCTGGAATCCAATGGGCTTTTAGCCAATATCCAGTGTGGATTCCGCCAAGGTCGCAGTACTCTTGACCATCTTGTTCGATTCGAATCATTTGTCCGTAATGGTTTTGCGAAAAATGAACATGTAGTGTCGGTCTTTTTCGATCTAGAAAAAGCCTATGATACTGCATGGAAGTATGGTATTTTAAAAAATCTCTTTGATATGGGGTTGAAAGGCAATATGCCAAATTTTATTTCGAATTTTCTATCTAACAGACAATTTAATGTTTAGAGTAAATTCAACCATGTCTGATCTGTATGATCAAGAGATGGGTGTCCCTCAGGGCAGTATTTTGTCTGTTACATTATTTAGTCTTAAAATCAACAGCCTTGTTGAAGTTTTAAAAAGTAATATTGAAGGTTCATTGTATGTTGATGACTTTTTAATATGTTATAGAGGCAAAAATATGAATAACATAGAAAGACAATTACAGTTATGTCTTGGAAGAATTGAAAAATGGGCCTCGGAAAATGGGTTTAAATTTTCCATTTCAAAAACGGTCGGGATGCATTTTTGTAACAAAAGGAAATTGCATCTTGATCCAGAACTCACTTTGTACGGCAACCCAATTAAAATGGTTGATGAAACCAAATTTCTTGGGTTAATTTTCGATAAAAAGTTAACCTTTCTACCCCATATCAAAATGTTTAAAAGCATTAGATATTTTAAAAGTTGTCGGCAGCACCGACTGGGGTGCTGATCGCAACATTTTACTTAATTTATATAGATCTCTAGTTAGATCTAAACTAGATTATGGCTCTATAGTGTATGGCTCTGCAAGGAAGTCCTACATACAGATTCTCGATGCTGTGCATCATCAGGGTTTGCGTCTCTGTCTTGGCGCATTTAAAACCTCACCAGTTGAGAGTCTGTATGTAGAGGCTGATGAGCACTCACTCTCTAACAGACGTTTGAAGCTTGGACTTCAATATGCTGTCAAACTAAAAGCCTACTCAGATAATCCTGCCTACAGCTGTGTTTTTAATCCAATTTATGAAGATATTTTTGCAAAACATGAAAATAAAATTCCTCCGTTAGGTATACGTTTAAAACCACATTTAGCTTCTTTTGATTTAAAATCTGTTGCTCAAGTTGAAACTTGCAAATGTCCTCCATGGGAACTTCCCAAACCAAAAATGATATTTGATCTCCGTGAACACAATAAAAATAAAACAAATCCTCTTTTAATTCAGCAACACTATGCTGAAATCAAAGCCAATTATTCAGATTTTTCAACTGTCTATACTGATGGATCAAAAGATGGTGACAGAGTTGCATCTGCTGCTGTCTTCAGGGACAGAGCTGCAACTCTCCGTTTGCCATCTGATGCATCGATCTTTACTGCTGAAGCAGAAGCAATAATTTTGGCTTTGAAATTTATTGCTTCTTCAGATAAATCCAAATTTATTATATGTTCTGATTCACTTTCATGCTTACAAGCTATACAAAATACTAAAATTAAAAACCCAACAATTCTCAAAATTTTATATGTAATGAGGAATTTAAAAATTCTCCTTAAAGAAATATTATTTCTATGGGTGCCGAGTCATGTTGGAATCCTTGGAAACACAGCTGTAGACCTTGAGGCAAAGAATGCCCTGGGTGACCCTTTATCTAACTGTGATATACCATATACCGATTTTAAATCTAATATTAGAGAATATGTTTTTAATATATTGAAAAATGAATGGAGTAAAATAGATGGTAATAAATTACATGAAATTAAACCTAATTTATGTAAACCTTTCAATAATTTTATGTGCAGAAAAGATCAGTGTGTTATTTCTAGATGTCGTATTGGTCATACTAGAATAACACACGAATATCTTTTAAAAAATGAAGTAGAACCACAATGTATACCTTGCAACTGCAAGTATACTATTAAACATGTTTTAATCAATTGTATTGACTTTGCTGATATTCGTAAGAAGCATTTCAATGTCAATAATATGTATGATTTATTTAATAATGTTTCATTTACAAATATTGTTTCATTTTTAAAAGAAGTTGGAATATATTCTAAAATATAAAAATGTTATTATATTTAAAACGATTTAAAATTTTTATCACGTTATCTTAATGTTCATTTTTATTTGTAAATAATCAATTTGCTTTAATCTAGAATTTTAGTTTATTGAAGGACCTTTTGTCTGATTTTAAGAATATGCTTTAAATTGTAAAAAATATTCGAATTAGCTCTCGCCGCGATATAGCCTTGTTGTGCTAATGCGGCGTAAAGCAACCAACAATCAATCAATCAATCTAATTCATTCACCCAATTCTAATTTGATGTTGGTACGTACTATACATCCCGCAGATCCACCGGAGACCACTTGCGACAAAGCCCCTCAGACCGAGATATTAGTACCTGTACCAATTTCTCCAGCATGGGTTAAGATGATCCCTTAAAAAAGCTTGCTCCTTGAGAGGTATAGACTACCCGAAAGACAACCTGTGATAAATTGCACAAAACTGTATTTAAATTCTCCTATGATTAAAAAAGAAATACATTCAGTTATGAAGAATATCAGAGAAAACAATACGAACCCTTTCTATATGGTAAGCTCATAAGTGAAACATTGTTGAATTGTTGTTTGCTTAATACGTCCAGTGACAAATGTGTCGTTCATTTTCAAGACGGGAAAATGTTGAGAATAAAATTTAACGGTCAGTTCTATACAGTTCTCAACTCATATATGACTGCAATGATGAAATTAAAAAAAAAATCATAGCAAACCCACTCTTCTATCCAATATCTCTGGTGTGTTTCAATTTTTATTCATTGTGACAAGTTTTCCCAGTGTCAATAAAACTTTTACCAACATGAGCGTCTGTTTGGCTGTGCGGGATGTAAAGGTATTCAGCCAAGTCTGGTCAGAATGGGGACGTTAATTCCGATGCCTCGTGTAGAAAGTAAGTTAAGAAGCCTTGTAACAACTCTTTGAGGGGCCCGTAGGTGGCCTGTTACAAGGCAAATTGTCTGTCCATTACCAACATACCCTCATTTTCCAGTGGCAGTCTTAATTTTATCCCAGATGACCTCTTTTACATGACATTTGTCATTTGTTTCGTCCTGAACATGCATGAAATATTTATCACTGGACGTAAAGCAAACAACAATCAATTATTCCAATATCTCGTCTGTGTTTCTACTTTTATTCATTGTGATTAAGTTTTCCCTTTGTCTAGTGGTTTTTATCAGTTGGTTCTGTGATTTCCGAGAAAAAACCCCGACAATAAATTCATATGTATCAAATATTCTGAATAAAGTTCATGGCAGAAAGGACAAAGGAAGCTTATACAACATTTTTTCTAGAACATGACATAGATAGATAGCGCAAAAACAAATTATTTCTCACACTGGATAGGTCTGTACAGTACATGAATTGCTCAACACATTTCTCTTGTTTTCAATCTCTCTCATTTCTCACTCCTTGTATAAGGGGAAGATTCGCTGTGGAAATGAATAACTTTTCTTAAAACCGGATGAAAGGAATATTCTGTAACACAAAATACAGGTTAAGGTGCAAAAGTGAAAATAAAGCCGCCAGACAATAATAAGCATGCAGCAACCGATGAAAAGGAAGTCAATCCGCAAAAAAATCCTCCCGCCCCCCCTTTTTTCCTATTAACATTTCATAGTGTACTTAACAAAGAGATATGTTGCGAAATTAAATTCATTTTTACAGGTATTTGTTGAATCCTTTTTTTTTTTTCTTTTTCAGAAAACACAACCAGAGAAGAACCATTCACCCAAGCTCAAATACCTGTCAAATACAACCTCCCTGTTTCTGTCAATTTGCATCAACAGTTAAATATAACAAAGTCAAGGAATGAACATCTGATCATTACTAGCTGTATCAAAACAGGCAATACGTCAGTGTTCACCGACAGTTTAAATAGCCGACTTATTATTTGTAATTCAGACGGTACTGATATACATCACATTCATTTGTCCTATTCACCATTGTATATAACAGAGATAAATATTAATACTGTAGCAGTATCCTGTAGTAACAGAACCATAAAGATAATAAATATATCTACAGGTTCTGTCACCAGTACAATCAACACCAGTGGTTACTGCTACGGAATATCATATAATGATAATAACCTGTACGTTGTTATTGATAGGAGTATAATACATGTGATGGGCCTGACTGGTAAAGAAATACGTACTATACCCTTACCTTCAGACCGTATCCGCGACATTACAGTAGACAGAGACAGGTTGGTCTGTATAAACAAAACATCAATATACTGCTGCTCGTTAGATGGGACACTAATTTGGAAATTTAAAAAGGATGAATTTCAAGATTTATTTCGTGTGACAACAGATGATGAGGGGAATGTCTATGTGACTAATGATGACACCAACATTGTAGTAGTTGTATTAGATGATGGTAAAGATTATGGAGAAATTCTTACTAAATCAGATGGATTGGATAAGCCGTATGGAATTTATTTTGACAAAAAAGAAAATATTCTGCTTGTTTGTAATTATGACGGAAAGGCATTTCTTTTCAATGTGAAAAGAAAACTAACATAAATAAAAATGAATAATTCTTTCAGACAATGAGTTTTTTCAGACTCGGATCTATTTGTGTATTTAATCATTCAAAATAACATCTATTTATTTTTGTTTTCTTTACTATCAATCTAACGTCATTGATTTTCATGATCTGTACAGTTGTATTCCATAATCAGATTAGAGACAATATTAACACATTTGTTATGTACATGTTTTGTGTGATTAACGGTTTAATTTCATGTGGGACATTAAATCAACTTTATATCAAAATTTAGGGAAATGTTACAAAGACATGTTGTTCCTTGATTCACGTCCTCTTACTGTTTGATAATAGAAAAAAAAACCTAATTCAAGTTATATTTCATCTTTTAAAACCATATATAAATTGTTTAAGAGGAAATTTTAATTTTAGTCATATGCATGTCCTCAATATTTTTTTTTTCGAAATAAATATTCTATATAGATGTCTATGTTGAAAGTATTATCGGAACAAATTAAAAATTGTATTGTGTCGTTGGGTTGCTGTCTCGTTGACAAACTTTTTCTTCATTTGCAAATTCATATTCTTCTTTCATTCCAGTATAAATGTATGTTCATTTTATATCCAAATAATTCAGATATATATACATTTTTCATTGTTTATTTGTTCTCATCCTGAATATGCATGATATATTTTCCACTGGACGATAAACAACTAACAGATTAAACAATAAATTCTTCTATTCATACCAAACTATATGACATGTTTTAAGGTTATTCGTGTGTTTATATTCATGATTTGATGAAAGATTTTAAAAATTAGAAGTTAATCAAGTACAAATAACACATGGTCTAACATTATAGACTGATATGACTGTGTTCCGATAAATTTGTGTCCTACATCCAGATAAAGTTACGTTGTAAACAAAATTACTGAAAGCTTATAATTGAATTTGAAAATGTAACTTGAATCTTCCTCGGCTGTTGTATTTGATTAATGTTGGTCGAATATGAATTTGTCGGCATTTTTTTTGAAACATTGAACAATCATTTGTCCGAAATGTTTCAATATGGAAAATCAAAAACGTTTTCCGAGAAAGAAACAATGTACATGCTCTTATAGTTTGTGTATAATTCATACTCGGATGAGAAAGATATTATCCACGAAAATATTATCAGGCGTTCTCATAATTCTTTTTTTCTTACTGAATCAAAATGGATTGAATAGTCCATTCGGAATATATTTTAATAAACACGAAAATATTCTGCTGGTTTTAATATAAATGACGGAAAGGTTTTTCTTTTTGATGTAGAAAAGAAACGGACATTAATTAGTTTATTCGAATTTAGATTTGTTCTTGGATTGAGTCATTCAAAATGGATTTTTCGTGATTTTTATGTTATCTACCGAATACAAATTCTTAATCAATTATGATTTATTTTACAAAATTACTACAATGCTTTCTTCAAAGTTCAATATAAGATATTCCGTATTCCGATTTTTTTAACTAAATACATTTCATGTGTAACGTGAGGGTACTCAAATTGCACCTATTTTAACAGTTTTTTCACCTACGTTTATTTATGATCTAGACAAAAGTTTCAATTCTGTGTTTATTTTGTAGATGTATCATTATTTACTATATAATTCCACCAATTTAATTTTGAATCCATATTGAATCATAGAAAAATGGGTTTGAACAGACCTCCAATCGATCAATGATTCTGTAATGAGGAGTACCCAAATTGCATCCATGCTTAAATTCACATCCTTAAAAGTCGAATAACAGATATTTTCTTTTATTTCTTTAATTATTTAGAAAAAATTGACATTAGTCCATGCTTACGATTCGTTTTTTAAGAAATGAATGCTTGTAACATATTTAATTTGCTAATTTTTAAAAGATGACTTTTTGTGGACGTCGCAGGGCGACGTTTCCGTACATCTTACTTTTTCCAGTGACCAATTCATCTGTTTATATATACTGGGAACTTTTTGTGTATATTTAAATATATTTATCTATGTTGAATAACGTGCATAGTGTCAAATCATAAAAATACAAATTGTTTAGTCTCTGGGAAAACTTCCTCTGCTATTTTTGCTAAATAGGTGCAATTTGGATACCGTGACGTTATGTATTATATGATCGCCGCTTAAATTGTATGTGCGACAACAAAACAGCTTTATATGAAATTTGCTAGCTTTGTTGTAATGGTTGGTGCAAAAACTCAAGTATATTTCTTAGCATCTTTAAAAAACCGCCAAAAATTGTTTTATGTATATATTATTAACTTGGCTCGTTTAGAACTATTTTCATGTGTTGTATGCTTCTTATGTACATATAATGTTTGCATTTTAACTCGTTGGGGTTTTACTTTTTGCAATAAAGATTATTATTTAAATTTTAGTTATATGTATGTCCTTAGTCATGTGTTATTAATAATCTTTCTCGAAATAAATAGATTCAGTACGGATCTTTAGTTAAATAGTGCAAATTTTAATGTGTCACTTTCACTCGTCAGTTCATAAACCACTACCTCAACAAAAAACCCATCCCTCCTCCAGTTTATTCCTGTAGACCTCAATACACGTATTGCATCATTTTTTTTATTCGTCGGGTGCTGAATATGAAGGAGATTTTTGCCACTACAGAATTAATATTTGTTACTGGACGTTATGGAACCAACCATTATTATTTCACGTCCTAACGAAAATGAAGGCGAAGGAAAGAAAACCCAAATGGTATACGTCAATGACACAATACGTAAACGAAATAAAAAGATGTGAAATAAACGTCATTGAGACAGTAACCTAACCGCACAAATAATTATAAAAAAATCTACGTTAATGATGCAGTACTCCAAGGACATAACACATAAACAAGATGGGACATATGTGAATGAGACAGTAACCAAGCGACACAAAGTAACAAACAAATTGTGTCATATTCGCCAAGGACACAGTACTCAAACAGCAAAAAAAAAAGATGTGGAATATACGTCAATGAGATATTGACATTATCTTACTAAGCAAATAATAAAAAAGGAATGGCATATGAAATACATCAATTACGAAAAAAGTACTAAGGAAAGATGTGGCATATACGTCAATGAAATATAACTCCAAAGAATAAAAACAAATGTGGAATAAGTTAACGAGACATAACAAAAAGAGGACGTATCATATAAGTCAATGGCACAGTACTCTAACGAACTAAACAATAATAAAAAAAAAAAACCATTTTCATATCAGACACAAAAAATAAATAATGTAGCATCCGTCAATGATTTTTTGTTTGTTGCTTAACGTCCAGTGGCACACTATATCAAGTTCAGACAAGAACAAATTAACAATAAAAACGATAGGTAGGTCCTGAAATAGGGGCCGTCCGGGACGAAAATGAGGGTAAAGTGAATTGAGACAGAAATTTTGCCCTGCCCTACGGACCTCTATAAAAATGAAGCAAGGGTTTTTAACGTGTAGAGAACATGGTGCTTTCTCGACATGATGCATCAAATTCAACGTCCCCATTCTGACCGGACGTGACTGCGTACTTGTACATCCCGCACAGCTAAACGATGTTAACAAGACAATATCTGGCGAAACAAATTATAAAAGTTTGTCGCTTACACCCGAATGACACAATACTCTAACGACGCAAATAATAAAAAAAAAACTTGGGTCAATTCACCTCGAACATGTCAGCAATATAAACAAATTGGCCTTTTTATAATCATAATCGTGCACCAAAATGAAATAACATGACGTCATTGGTTAAATTTCCATTGTTTATGACGTTTTAAAAAACAAACAAACGTTTTGGTATACGCTTTTGAAAATTGGTATACGCTTTTGAAAATATGAAAGCGATGATGATGGAATTATGTTTAAAGTCCAGTCAGAAATTAGATAATTCTTCAAGGCGATAAACATGTAATTGTGATATGGAAATAAAACATGTTCGTACTAGACTGCGCTGAGCCAGAGTTTAATGTGCTAGTTCACAAGGTAACTGACCGCAGAAAATTATGTCATACTATATCTAAATATATAATTCTGACTCCCAGCCGACCTGTCTTTGCTCTAACTTTTAACCCCTTTCAGTGTAAAAATTGTAAAAATATACGTTCAGTGCCAAGGCATGTGTTTCCATCCAGACTGGCTCTGTATTATAATGTTACAGTACCCAAACGTCATAGTGTAGGCCTACTACAAAAAAGTGTAAGCGGAAAAACGCAGGGAAAATAAAAACTGGTTTACGGAAAAGTTCAAATATTGGGGTTTTTTTTGCGAATAAGCCTAGTTTTTACGGTATATGCATATGCATAAAAAATACCAATGTCGTGTGTGACAGCTTCCTTGCCTCTTTATCGCTTCCTAAACATCTTTTACAATTCGGAACATGATAAAACATACCATATCAAGAGTGCGTGAATATAAATACGATCACAAGGGACACATTCTAATGTTTGCATATTGCGAAAGAGCACGAAGAAAATCGTTCCGCATTTTATTTTGTGAACTAGCAAGTAAAACAACCGACCCAGCGAGTTGGTCTAGTACAAAGCTTGGTGAATATTCAAATTTCATATACCATCTTGTCATAAATATGCATTTAACCTACAACTTTAAAAAAGAATGTGCCCGTTTATTCTGTAAAACCCCATTCACACCCTCACCAATGAGGACAGACTATGATCAATAATTTTGCCCGTTCAATAGGATGTGTTTTATCTTTAGTTTTTATAACAACAACAAAACACTCGATGTCAATGGATTGAACACTATTTATTTATTCTAATCTCTTTAATAACATATACTTATTAACAATAAGAGATAATCTCTATTATGATTATGTTTTTCCCGAAATCGAATTTAAAATTATTTCAACTCATATAGAGAAATAATGAAAGGATGAACAATAAAGCCCGAGGGGTTGATCACCTTTCTTAGTTTTTAGGGGGAGTTTTAAACGATCACCAAGGTGTGTAAACAGCTATATTCTTTGAGTGTTTGTTTTGAGTAGCATGTACTCCAGATATTAAACCGTTTTTCGTTGAACATTATTGAATTTTGTCTTTAAAATGCTTCACATGCTCTTTAAAGTTATATGATGTATGCGTTCTGCTAATTGTTAACCGCCGTACAGTTACTTAAGAACCTGTGATGTACATATACACATATAGTTGTCTTTTGTTATTTTTAGGGTAGATGTCTTATTAGCAATCATACCACATCTCCTTATTTTTATATTAAAGTTATAATCCTCTTAGCTAACATTATTGTAAAAGGAGCTACTAGATGGTACAATTACAGGTTAACTTTATTTGTCAACTGAAAATTTCTTTAGAAACTTGTGATAAATCTGTTAAAAGTGTGTACCCCGTTTGACACAAACCCCTACATATTTGATTACAATTCATAATACCAGCATTTCATTCCTAATTAACATGCTGTTTCAAACTAAATATTTTATCAAACCAAATTAGTATTCTGTTTATATAATATTGTTTGGTTATGTCAATATTCCTAATACATATAAAAATAAGGAGATGTGATATGATTGACAATCAGACAACTATCCGCCAAAGTTCATATGATGTGGATGTAAGCAATTATACAACTATCCGCCAAAGTTCATATGATGTGGATGTAAGCAATTATAGGCAACCATACGGCCTTCAACAAGGAGAAAAACCCATACCGTATAGTCCGTTATAAAAGGCCCCGACATGAAAAACGTGAAACGATTCAATAGAGAAAATTAATGGCCCAATCTATAACAAACAATTTACGATAAAAAAAAAATAAATAAAAGACCTGAACCAACTACAAGCTACTGACTTTGGACAGACACACAAAGAATGTGACGGGGTTTAACTTATTTGTAAGCGCTCAACACTCCCCTAACCTGAAACAGTGATGTTACAACTAAACAAACTGTAAAATCAATTGCAATGGGCTTAACTCATAATCGATAAGAGACACAAAACTAACTGACAAGCATACTTTTTTCAATCTGAAAGTCTTAAGAAACCTAATACAGTTATTTTAAATTTATTCCTTTGTGTTTATGTAAAACATTGTGTAGTAACACGTGATATGGTTTACCTGCATAGTTCTTTATTAGCTTTTATGTAAAATGTCAATAAAATAGTATTGAAACGAAGCCGGGGTACTGTCTATGAACCCTCAACATGACTTTGTATCTATTATACAGCAACCCAACAACTGTCGCTCTAGGACCTCTATTATAGTTATACCTGTCTTTCGAATTTTTGAACGTTTTATAAGATATATTTTTTACCGGTTTATGCCACCATTTTAAATAGTCTAAACCTGTGTATTCAAGAATTATATATCTGATGGTTATAATACCAAGATATCCAGTCATAAATAGCTTCTAACTTCTTTCTCGAACTGATGACCAATAGTGACTAGTCTGATCTTAGGACTAACCAGATGATTATTTTTTACCTTGACCACAGTCAGACTTTCCTAGTATCGGACTATCTATATCAACAGGTGAAACAATCTGGTTCGTCACAAGACAGAACACTCAAAAAGAGGATATTCAATGAATCTATAGAACTCACAAACTCAAATGTTCTGGTAGAAGTTCAGTATATTATTTTTCTCATCGGTTTCATACCACAAGCATCAAGCTGCATCTCGAATGACATATCTCTCGGTATATCTAATTCTAATATGAAGAACAATCCCAATATATCTTCAAAGTAAGTGTCAGAGTAAAGTTACTACATGTAAATTAGTTTGGGATTAAACAATGAATAAAGATGGAACAGACCGACGGACAAAATATACTAGCCCGACATGATAATAGTGGTCGTTTCAAGCACGGGACAACGAACGTAAGGTCAGACCTTTTTGAAAACTAGTTCTCAATTTTAAGGCCAGTTATTTAACAAGTATACGAAATATTCAAGTTATAATAACCAGCGTGTAAATCACTGAAGGAAAAAAAGGGGGGGGGGGGGGGGGGGGGGGGGGGGGGGGTAACAAGAATTATTTTTAATCACAAAACTTAACTCAATCCAGAGACAAGGCGTTTATCTGTAATAAAATAATTTAGTAAAGTACAATTTGTATTAAATAACACACAATTGTTATTAGACAATAATTCTTATATGATTTGCATAGCTACAAATACTTGAATTGGATTGGTCCGTTAGCATCTTCCCCTTGGTTTACACTTCAAAAGACCATGTTGCCGAAACTATGTCCATAACCTTCATTGTGATATATTCATGCGCGATACAGATGCATGGGATCAAGGGCTTCAAGCTAATTGAGATTGAAAAAAACAAATACATAACTTTTATTTCTATTCTAATTTATAATAAAAAGAAATCATGCATTACAGCTTGGAAAATTTACTATAAAATAGAATTCTGCGAAATTCATGAATGAGCTTGGCGCATTAACGTCATGGAAAAACTTGACGTCTTACGATTGAAAACTCTCAAGATAAAGATTATTCCGTCTTTTGTACGCTTCAAATTTAAATAATATCTAATAAAATGAAGTTTTTGACGTAAGTGTTATTTCATTTTAGATTCTATTGCATTAATCGAACATTAATGGATTTCAGAAAGTCAATATGGCGACTTACTCCTTAGATACGAAATGTCAGTTGTGCATTTGATGTTAAAAAGTAGCCAATTTAGCAGGAATTGTTAATTAAAAATTGCATATGTTTGGGTTAAGAATTATAAGGATAAAACACATTTTTTCTAGAGGTTATTGATGTGTAAACTGGGTCGCTGACTCACAAACTTTACATAAAAGTCCTTCGGACTTTTATTTAGTTTGTGAGTTAATCTGATAGGAAGCTGAAATATACAGTTTAGAAAATAATGGGCAAAAGATAAAGAATAGAAAAAAAATGCATAAAAGAATAAAGAAATGAAGGACCCCATCCCCATCGAGACCCTCATGTTTGACTCAATAGTGCACATTGTCAAAGGGAAATAATAGGTACTTTACTTTCTGTTTTATCTATATTACATGTAGGTGTAGTCTTATATATTTTATGATTTTGATTTTGTATTTTATATTCCGAAGAATACAAATAAGTATTGTACAAAAAAAAAAAACATTATATGTAGTTTGAATTTTCTCTAAATTCCATGTGCACTGCATGATATAGATAATCAAAAAGTGCAATTTAGAATAATAAATAAGATATACAGATACACAATCAATGATAATATTGTGGTTTGTTTTGAATAGTATAAAACTTTGTTTGTTGGTATATAAAATAATTATATTGAAAGGAAAAGAAGTAAAAAAAAAAATTAGATACATGAGAGTTGCTTCGCATCTAGAATTCAACCCTCTTATATTTCCAAACTCCATTGTTTTATAGTTCATTCATTTTTCATTTTTACTCTCGCCCCTCTTTCCAGCATACATTTCAGAGGGCACCCCTCCCCTTTTTGAAAATCCTTGATTCGCCATTGGGAACTGCCAAGCAGTAAAAACTATTATATATTAGTTCTGAATAAGATTTAAACTAATCATTTCACATGTCCGCCCTCCGAACTCTATCTTTTATAAATATGTACAAATGTGTTTTTATATAGAAACCTATCCTGAATGGACAGAAAAATGAAAGCTTGACGTCAAACAATACTGTCTATGTACGCAACAGTACATTTGATGCATTTCTGCTTAATTCCACTTGGGCTTTCGATTTTTATTACAGCCTTATTAATATCAAGTCTCGTGAATATTTGTTGAAGGTATCGCGAGAACTAAGAGCCTTCTAGTTGGTTCAGTTCCACAACCTCTTGAAACAAATAATTGGGTGTTGTTTAATAGATATAGGAAGATGTTGTATGAGTGCCAATGAGACAACTCTCCATCCAAGTCACAATTTATAAAAGTAAACCATTATAGGTCAAGGTACGGTCTTCAAATTGAATGCCTCTTTTTGTCGTTTTTTTTTTTTATCACCGACAAGAGTATGCCATTCTTTTTTTGTCATCTCAGGCGATGATAATCAGTAATTTATGTTGATCCATTTGAGTTGTAAATCGAAAATGGTTAGATAAATATGTTGATGAAAAATCTGATTTGTCAGTGGCTAAAAGCGAAATCGAATACGTGAACATCAGTCTGAATTTTGCGCAGTTTTATACATTTTTTTTCCGACCATAAATATTTAGAAACTTTTGTGAGTGGTAAAACAATGTTATACGTTTCGAATTTACAAATAGTCATATTGATATTTCTTTTAAAGAAAAGAAACTGGGAGACTAAAAAAATCGAAAATGATTACAAAAATATATTTTGTCTCTCATAATAATTCTTAAATTTATCAAGGGATAATTTAAGAAATGGTATATAATAAAGGATAAAAGTACCGAAGCACTGACTACATAAGGGAAGATACCCTGCGGGACTAATAGTCACCCATAAGTTGTATCGGCCCATTGATACAGAAAATGAAGAATAACACTTGTTATACAGTTTGCTATTGTCCTTCATATTAGGATCGATTTGGTTTGATATACGTTTATCCACCACTACTTAACACTGTACACTGGTACATCTTGAATATAGTCTTAAATCGTCCTGTCTATTTGATTGAAGAGATTGATACAGATTTCTTGAATATAGTCTTAAATCGTCTTGTCTATTTGATTAAAGAGATTGATACAGACTTCTTGAATAGAATCTTAATTCGTCATGTCTATTTGATTGAAAAGATTGACAGATGTGTATACGCCCTGTTCTATTCAGAGGCATTACTATTTTCAATACACAGTTAGGAAGGAAACTTAAAATTGACACTCATAATTTTTAATCACCCTCTTTCCCTTCCTTTCTAACAAATAAGGCTTAATATTTGTGTTATGCATGTATATATTTATGGAAAGAGCATCTTCCATAGATTTCATTTCCAATAGTCATAATGGTGAAAAATAATCTCTTTTTGGTGTAACCATGGCAACAATCTGCATTTATTTGATACAAAATATTGCAAAAAGGGGGGTGAAAATGTCACAAAAGTCTCCAAAATTTGATCCGAAGGAAAATTTCAATCAATTAGAGTGATACCTTTCCTAAAACCATAGACATCTATCTATCAAGAGGTCCACAAAAAATCATATGCATTTCTGCTCGTTTTTCCATGAAATTGAATTGAAAAGATCGAGGGTCAAATCTTTGTTGAAAAACACTACAATAATTTCTGGGCCATTTGGGCCAAAAAAAAAATATATGTCTGTTTAAGGTTACATACTTTAAAAAAAAAAAGGGTAGGTACAAATGTAGGTCGGTATTTTCATTTTATTTTATTTTATTTTTTCATTTTATTTTATGTGACATGATTTTGAGTCATGCCGTTTCGACTTGTCGTGGTCCGAGTTGATCATGGGCCGAGTTTACCCGTATTTTTGATGATTGGATTATTTCCCTTGGAAAAAAATGGCGGCAAAGTGTTTATTTCATCACACGAGTTGCGAATTTCCTTAAAACAGCTGTTGTATTCACGATTGTGAACATTGGGATGTATCAGGCAATTGATTTATATCATTTGCAACACTAACTTCGCTTTTGACACGAGTTCAGTTTATTTTTCACTTTACGACGAAAATATAATGACTTAGGGTCGGCGCTCAAAAGAAGAGTAGGTCGGGTAACCGTAAACAGACATATATTTTTTTTTTGGCCTGGGCGGTACGGATGGGAAAATACGGACTGTCAAACAGAAAAATGGCCTATAAAACATGCTAAAAACAATCTAGATGTTCATATAAACCCACTTGGAAGGCTATATTATTCTTCATCTATCTAAAAATCAATTTTATTGTACAAAAACTTTCATATTTAAAAAATTCACCATGGGCAAAATGCGAAACTAAACTTCTAACTGTGTATTGCTACCTTATTACTTTGATCATCAAAGTTTGATTTAATTTATTTTCTACAGAATGATTTTACTTGTCCCATCGGACAAGCTTGATATGGCTTTAACTTGTCTTACCTTTTCTTCCTCTGGTACTGGACAATTGGACAAGTGTTATTGTCGAGCCCTGCAACTTTTTTTTCTATTAAAAAAGGGGAGTTGTTTACATCCCCTGAATCTGCCAGCAACAGTACTTCAATTCTATACCTTTTATATATTTGACAAGCAGAGTTTTACTTTTGCAAAGATGTTAATAATAATAAAAAATCTGATAGATAACAGTTATCAACTGGATACCACAGGCACTGGTTTCTATCCATCAGGTTGGGAACATTACCTCAAAGAAATGAGGGGTAAACCCCTTAAATAATCCTTAATTTTAAGGCACTGGCTACGGTTACATGGAAATGTAACAATAATGAAATAATTATTGTTACATTGGAGACTAATTGCCGGAAGACAGGGTTGGGTAAGGATCCGATTAATTACGAATGTAACAATAATATTTGTGTCTACGGTTACATTGTGTTATTGTTACATTAATGTACTATTTACACTAGATTTTTCAAACTTAAACCTTCTATGGTTTTGTTGCTTAATTTTTTTCGCCAATAACAACGAAATAACGATCACAAAATATCTGGACTCTGAAAATGAAAACACTTGTTTCAACCAGTTTCAACCTATCGGTAAATGTTAACATCAGTTGCCTTCAAAATTGACTTGTATTTTTACGTTTAATTTGTTTTTCCAGCTATGCTAAGTTGGATATTGAAATCGGAAGTGAACTTAAAATCAGTAATAGACGCCAATGAAATAATCTTAAAAGACAACATGAAACAACCTCACATGCTTCCAACAAAAATATTGGACGAAAATATTAAAATCGCAAGAGTAAAAAGAAATTTCACCTGAAGCATTGCATACATTGGCACTCATACCACATCTTCTTATATCTATTGAAAGTTTCTTTAACTTCAAAAAAGGGAAAATGCAGAATCGAATTGTACAGTATGCATTTACAGGCGTGCACATTGTTGCATCACTCGTTTGTGATGGCTGATTTAAATGGTTTCACCAAAATGCGACAGACTTAAACATGCCGAGTCCCAAAACAACATACTGGATTTGTAGAAAATTGAATGCAATATTGTAAAAAATCAAATAAAAAAGCTATATTTAAATACTAATAGTCCCAGCGTACATTGAATTGCATTAATGTAACAATAACGCAATGTAACTGTAGACACAATTATTATTGTTACATTCGTAATTAATCGGTTCCTTACCCAGCCCTGCATTCCGGCAATTAGTCTCCAATGTAACAATAATTATTTTATTATTGTTACATTTCCATGTTACCGTAGCCAGTGCCTAATTTTAATGACTATCTACTATCCCTTTTATGAGGGTACACTTCAAGTGATAAAACATATATTTGGTAAAAAGCACTTCTTATATTAGTACAAACATGACAAAAGGGCACATATTCATATTATTTGAAGAAATTTTTCCCAAAGAACTATCATGCTATACATCTATCTGGTATTATATGGTCAAAACATGTCCAAGAATTTTGTAATATTCATGGACTTATAGTTTCTTTATTATTAAAAATAACTGAACCCCCTCTGATTGAAAAGTTGTTCCAATTATAATGAATTTTTCCCCTTTTAACATGTTTAAGATAAAAAAAAAAGCTAAAGGAGTAGGCCCGGTAAGACCCCTTTTTGGCCTCAAAATATAGCAGTTTTACAAAATTGTTAAAATGTAAATTTTTAGCTATTTATTGGAAAGAAGAATACTTCTGTAACATAAATATGGGCTGTTTTTGACAATACAATGCAATTGTATCGGGTACTAGCATCATTAAGTCATGCTCAATCATTGAAATCTTCGAAATTTTAGCATTTTGGTTAATTTTTAGACGGTTTCCGTTTGAAATGGAAGTGGCCGCATTTGTGTTCATTCTTAATATTTAAATGTAAGTTGTATTTGATGGTAATACATAACATATATAAAGGTTGAGAATGAAAACGGATGCGGCCGCATTCATTTTTGACAAAAAACATCTGAAAAGTGACATATGGCATATTTGATAGATTTTTCATATCTAAGCTTGAATTTGAGCGTCTTTAATGACTAAATCAGTTCAAATCTTTCACATAAACTAATTGAATCTACTGAAGTAGACACTTAAGTGTTTAAAAAGTGTCCAAAATCTCATCAGATGAACCTGAACTCTGAGGCCAAAATCGGCCCTAACCGGACCTACTCCTTTGTTTTCTACAACAGCAAAATGACCCCTTTTTTGGGGTACAGTCCCTTATTTGTGGGAAGATCCTAGTGCCTGTGCTGCCTGCTGGATACCATAAGAAGAATGATGATGGGAGTTTTTAACGACCTTGAGTCTTGACTGGCTATACAGCCCTCGCACGGTCGGCCCTGGCTTGCGCCTTTTTGGGCATTAAGAAGATTGATTGATTGATTGTTGTTTGCTTTACGCCGCATTAGCACAGAAAGGCTATATCGCGGCGAGAGCTAATTCGAATATTTAAGGTATATTTTTAAAATCAGACAAAAGGTCTTTCAATAAACTAAAATTCTAGACTAAAGCAAATTGATTATATACAAATAAAAATCAACACTAAGATAACGTGATAAAAATTAAAATCGTTTTAAATATAACAACATTTTTATATTTTATAATATATTCCAATTTCTTTTAAGAATGAAACAATATTTGTAAATGGAATATTATTAAATAAATCATACATATTATTGACATTGAAATGCTTCTTCCGAATATCAGCAAAGTCAATACAATTGATTAAAACATGTTTAATAGTATACTTGCAGTTACAAGGTATACATTGTGGTTCTACTTCATTTTTTAAAAGATATTCGTGTGTTATTCTAGTATGACCAATACGACATCTAGAAATAACACACTGATCTTTTCTGCACATAAAATTATTGAAAGGTTTACATAAATTAGGTTTAATTTCATGTAATTTATTACCATCTTTTTTACTCCATTCATTTTTCAATATATTAAAAACATATTCTCTAATATTAGATTTAAAATCGGTATATGGTATATCACAGTTAGATAAAGGGTCACCCAGGGCATTCTTTGCCTCAAGGTCTACAGCTGTGTTTCCAAGGATTCCAACATGACTCGGCACCCATAGAAATAATATTTCTTTAAGAAGAATTTTTAAATTCCTCATTACATATAAAATTTTGAGAATTGTTGGGTTTTTAATTTTAGTATTTTGTATAGCTTGTAAGCATGAAAGTGAATCAGAACATATAATAAATTTGGATTTATCGGAAGAAGCAATAAATTTCAAAGCCAAAACTATTGCTTCTGCTTCAGCAGTAAAGATCGATGCATCAGATGGCAAACAGAGAGTTGCAGCTCTGTCCCTGAAGACAGCAGCAGATGCAACTCTGTCACCATCTTTTGATCCATCAGTATAGACAGTTGAAAAATCTGAATAATTGGCTTTGATTTCAGCATAGTGTTGCTGAATTAAAAGAGGATTTGTTTTATTTTTATTGTGTTCACGGAGATCAAATATCATTTTTGGTTTGGGGAGTTCCCATGGAGGACATTTGCAAGTTTCAACTTGAGCAACAGATTTTAAATCAAAAGAAGCTAAATGTGATTTTAAACGTATACCTAACGGAGGAATTTTATTTTCATGTTTTGCAAAAATATCTTCATAAATTGGATTAAAAACACAGCTGTAGGCAGGATTATCTGAGTAGGCTTTTAGTTTGACAGCATATTGAAGTCCAAGCTTCAAACGTCTGTTAGAGAGTGAGTGCTCATCAGCCTCTACATACAGACTCTCAACTGGTGAGGTTTTAAATGCGCCAAGACAAAGACGCAAACCCTGATGATGCACAGCATCGAGAATCTGTATGTAGGACTTCCTTGCAGAGCCATACACTATAGAGCCATAATCTAGTTTAGATCTAACTAGAGATCTATATAAATTAAGTAAAATGTTGCGATCAGCACCCCAGTCGGTGCTGCCGACAACTTTTAAAATATCTAATGCTTTTAAACATTTCGATTTTAACATTTTGATATGGGGTAGAAAGGTTAACTTTTTATCGAAAATTAACCCAAGAAATCTGGTTTCATCAACCATTTTAATTGGGTTGCCGTACAAAGTGAGTTCTGGATCAAGATGCAATTGCCTTTTGTTACAAAAATGCATCCCGACCGTTTTTGAAGTGGAAAATTTAAACCCATTTTCCGAGGCCCATTTTTCAATTCTTCCAAGACATAACTGTAATTGTCTTTCTATGTTATTCATATTTTTGCCTCTATAACATATTAAAAAGTCATCAACATACAATGAACCTTCAATATTACTTTTTAAAACTTCAACAAGGCTGTTGATTTTAAGACTAAATAATGTAACAGATAAAATACTGCCCTGAGGGACACCCATCTCTTGATCATACAGATCAGACATGGTTGAATTTACTCTAACATTAAATTGTCTGTTAGATAGAAAATTCGAAATAAAATTTGGCATATTGCCTTTCAACCCCATATCAAAGAGATCTTTTAAAATACCATACTTCCATGCAGTATCATAGGCTTTTTCTAGATCGAAAAAGACCGACACTACATGTTCATTTTTCGCAAAACCATTACGGACAAATGATTCGAATCGAACAAGATGGTCAAGAGTACTGCGACCTTGGCGGAATCCACACTGGATATTGGCTAAAAGCCCATTGGATTCCAGGAACCAAACAAGGCGATCATTGACCATCCGTTCTAGTGTTTTACAGACACAACTGGTAAGAGCAATTGGCCGATAATTAATAGGATCCGTGTGATCTTTACTTGGTTTTGAATAGGCACGACGGTTGCAAGCTTCCAGATTGATGGTAAATCACCAGATTCACAGATGTTATTCATAAGCTGCAAAAGAGCTTCCAGCGAGGAATCTGGTAAGTGTTTTAACAGTTGGTAGTGAATATTATCAGGCCCACAAGCTGTATCATGGGCTTTTGACAGATATGTTTTAAGTTCTTCAAGAGAAAAGAGTTTATTATAGTTTTCACCATTTTTTGATTTAAAGTTTAATTTAATTTTTTCTTTTTGTTTTTTCACTTTTTTAAAATCTTCCCTGTAGTTGTTAGAAGAAGAAGATTTCGCAAAAGTTTCACCAAGCTTGTTGGCAATATCCTTTTCAGATGTTAATAAATCATTGCCATTTTTTAAATGTTTAACTGTGGCTTTAGAATTTTTACCTTTTATCTTTTGTATCATGTTCCATACTTTTGTCATCGGAGTGCGAGATGTTATCTCCGAGACAAATTTCTTCCAAGACGTTCGTCGTGCTTGCCTGCAAGTCCGCCGTGCCTTAGCGCGAAAAACACGGAAATTACTCAAGTTTTCCGTCGTTGGTTGTTGATTGAACCGTCTTTCAGATTTTTTACGGTCACCTATTGCTTGATCACAAGCATCATCAAACCATGGTTTGCTGGGATGTTTCGGATTTGCCGAGGTCTTAGGAATAGTTCTGTCAGCAATTGACGTTAAAACTGTATTAAAAGTTAAAATTGGATCTTGTACAGTCTCAAACATCTTTGACTGAAGTTCCGCTTGACAGAGATTCTCAAACAAGGACCAGTCCGCCTTGTCAAGTTTCCATCGTGGTACTCTCTGTTGGGCAGAAGTAAAAAGATGTTCAAGTACTATTGGAAAGTGATCACTTCCACATAGATCATCATGAACACGCCATGAATAATCCAGAAGAAGAGAGGGATTGCAAATAGTGATATCAATAGCAGAATAAGACCCGTTTCCAGGATGAAGATAAGTATTAGATCCATCATTAAAAATGCATAATCCTTCTTGAGAGACAAAGTCCTCAATGATCTTACCTTTGATATTATGAGACTTGCTTCCCCACAAGGGGTTGTGTGCATTGAAGTCGCCCATAAGTATAAATGGTGAGGGTAATTGATCAGTGAGGTTTTTGAGTTTAGCTTTATCGATAATTGAATTGGGTGGAATATATATAGAACATAATGTAATTGTTTTATCTAATGATAAACGAATTGCAACTGCCTGCAGATCCGTGGTGAGTTGGACTGTGCTATGAATGACGTTGTCCTTCACAAAAATGGATGATCCGCCTGCAGCACGTTCATCTACCCTAGAAAATGTGCTATACATGTTGTATCCTTTTAAAGATACATTGTCACTTTCTTTTAAATGAGTTTCTTGAAGACAAAATGCAGTAGGTAAATAAGACTGAACTAGAAGCGTTAACTCGAGAAGATTTATTTTAAGACCTCGGCAATTCCATTGGATGATATTAGTCATGATTTGTTAATAGACGGGCGAATGCTATCGAGTTTGCCAGCATTCTTATTTCGCTCACCCTGAGATTGTAATCTTTCGGGTGGCGGAACACTTTCGATTTCCATTTCTGATTCGTCGTTAAGTGTTGAAAATCTGTTGTGTGAGGAGAGTCGTCGATCTCCAGGACCATGCGCAGCTGGTTTTACTCCGCCTCGACCCCTACCCCGCGACCTCGAATCAGAAGACTTCTGAGAGGATGTATTTGCTGGCTTCTTTGGGACATCCTTCTGTTCTGGAGAACGAAGAGGAGACGGGGCTTTAGAAGACTTTGTACTGGATGCAGAAGATAAACTAGTTTTATTAGATGCAGATGAAGGAGGACTATTGGAGATGGAAGAATCATCTATGTCACTGGGAAGATCCCAGACAGATTCACCGTCCCAACTGTCTGATATAACTGTATCTTTTTTATTTGATTTCTTTTTTTCATTTTTTTTAGATGATGACATTGAGCTCTGTAAGGAAGATTGAGTTGACTGAGTACTGGTTTTAGAATGTGTTGGTTTTCTTGGAATTAATATTTTATCGTTAGGTTCTGTTTCAACAGGCAGCATTGTAAATGTCTCGGCATCAATTGGCCAGGTCATGCGAGTTTGTGTATGCTCGTGACTGAATGAGCGGACAACTTTGCTGGCGTACGATGGTCTGTTCGAAACAAGGAGATCATTCGAAACAGAAGCTATCTGTTTAGCTTCTGGGTAACTGATGTTTCTTTCTGTTTTAATTTTGATATGTTTTTCTTTAAGGTAAACAGGGCAGTCCCTAGATGATGAAAAATGGGATTCACCACAGTTTACGCATTTAGAAGATTCAGAGCTACAGGTTGTTCCCTCGTGTCCTTCGTCAGAACACTTGAAGCATCTCTGCGTACCACGACATTGTTTGCTTCCATGACCAAACTTTTGACAAGTGAAGCATCGAATTGGGTTAGGGATAAACCTGTAGACTCTGATTCCGAAGCAACCTAAAGTAATAGATGGAGGAGGAGTTGGAGTTCTAAATGTCAAAAGATATGTATTTAATTTGATTATATTTCCATTCTTTTTTATTTGAAATCTAACAACATCAGTTACACCTTGGCTTGAAAGTTCCTCACAGATTTCTTCCACGGTAAGGTCACCAAGGTATTGACTTCTGTCTCGAATGATCCCCTTACAGCTGTTCAAACTGTTGTGAGGAGAGGCAGAAACAATAAAGTTTGTAATTGTTGTCAGTGTAAGCAAATTTGTTGATTGACTTTTGTTGGAACATTCAACCAACAAATTGCCTGATCTCATTTTTGAAACTTTTTTTACAGTACCAGCAATGCTTTGAATTTGTTTGTGAATCACAAAGGGAGATATTTTGGAAATTGGTTTTTCATCTGTTCCTTTTATTACAATAAATCTGGGCCAACTGTCATCTTCCTGACAGGGCACTGAATCATCACATTTTCTTTTTTTATGTATTAAAGCTGATTTAGAGGGTTGGTTTTGTTGTGCCATAGGAAATGAGAAAGATTCACCATTCTTGTCACCCACCCACCTCGGAGTGCCTACAAGGGCGATGCTGTGTTTCCGTGGCGAGCCGGGGTCAAGTGCTAATGCTGAAAACGAGCTCCAAGTATAACATGTATAACGTAGCTGGTCCCCAAAATTAGCACCCAAGATCCACTGCGGAAAGCACCAGATGTTCCAAGAATGGTATACTCAAGCAAAGCGTATCCATCAAGCGAAATAGAAAGCGTACCACTTGATTGACCCATGAGCCATCGCCTTCTTCAGTTATCCGAAATATAAATAGCTTTATTTAAAACACGTGTATATCATGAAAATTGTTACAAGAAAGCTTATTGTTGAGGATTAACTGAAGGGCTCGACATGACCAGCCGATTGATCGAACCGGGTCCATCCGACCTCCCGTTTAGATGATATTGGAGCCAAAGCAGCTTATTGAACTATAGTCTTGTCCGTCCGGGTATTTTCTGACCGTAAGGAGTCTGGCTACAGCCCTCATCCGCAAGGATCTCGTCAACCACCGACACGGGTAGCAACCCACGGCCAACGGGTTGGAGAGGCATTAAGAAGAAGAAGTATTTCAATTGTTTTATATATAGACTTCGTACTCCTTTGCAGATAAAACCTGTCTCATATTAACATTGCAAACTTACTTTTATCTATTTTGTTTATCTTTTATATTAGCCGCCAAAGGAAAGCGGGAACGGAAGTAAAAACACGGAAGTACCACCGTTGCTTAACTCGGCCTAAAACAAACTCGGACCATATGTATGTATGTACGTAGATCCCTACGTTATTCGGAGCACCCCTCGAGAGCTGTCAGGGTACAGTGGAATCCGTGTACACTCCCAATCGGGATTAATGGAGATGTGTCACTAAAGTATTTACAACAATATTTACAAGGACAATCCCCACCACATTACAAAGGGAGTGCTAGGACACCGGGCAGTCTGTTATTAAGGTGGAGGAAACCACCACTGGGCTGCTCGGCGGAAACAGACAAACCGAAGAGATATCAGAAGATTGGTCTCCAGGTAAAAGTAGGGGGCAACTTTGAACTACCGGGAACCCCATAGTACCCATGCTAGTTTAAACCCCGGTCTAGGTACCAGAGATGTGTGTAAGAGGGTGAAAATCACCCTTCTGATGTACTGTAATTTTCAGCGCCCAAAGTCAGAATCGAACTCGGGACCTTCAGCACTGTAGTCATCGATCAATAGACCACGAACCCACACAGACCATAACAAACTCGGCCTATAACTAACTCGGATCATAACAAACCCGGCCAACCATTATTTATATATAGAAATAAAGTGAATAAACTCGGCCTATGTAACTTAGATTTTGTTTTTTATTCTGCTTTTCAATATTTAACAATGTTTTTTATTCACATAACTTTTAACCACTTTATAACTATAAACATTTTTGAGAGAAAAATTTACATTAGATAAAGTTGAACTTGGAATGCACACGATATTGTTAACAATGTGTTTATATCAAATAAAGCCATTATATATATAAAGAGGAATTGATATATGAGTATTATATATAATACGTTACAAATAATGACTGCTGTTGGATATTTGTATGTGAATTTCCAGTCTTTACTTTTAGGCAGTGTCTGCGCGTACCCGCATGCGGGTACGAATAGTCAAATTGCCATTCATAGGCTACGCGTACCCACATCCGGTTTTATAATAAAATGCCATCGGATCGGGAATGAAACGTGAAACATATACCGAAATTATCGATAATATGGGGATTTCGTGTAGAATGAGTGAAGAGTATGAAAAATAATATTTTCAAATTGTATTTATTAGATAATGATACATAATAAACATTGCAAATTAAATGCACACTGATGGAAAATGAAACTGTACAGTCCCTGTAAAAGAAAAACATGATAAAAATTAATACTATTATAAAATTTGCCGTTTTCAAGATGGTCAAATAAACATTTATTGATCTCATGATTTTGAGAACTGTGTGATTCCCTCACAATCAGGTTTTGTCCATCTTTAGTTATGCCAAGTTTAAAGCGGAAAGGACATTCCATTTGGAAAGTACTGAAAGTAGACATATCCTTAATATCATGAACGGTTTAATTACAATAGAAAAACTAGAAGTATTCGACATAAAAAAATTAACCTGACTAATGAATGAAACGCGGCAAATTCGATTAAAAACTATAATTTAAACAATATTAATACCTTGTATTAGGTCTTTTTCCTGTCGAACTTGTTTGGAATTTTTTTCCACCGTGAATACAGGAAACATTTATTCTTTAACAGAATAACTTGATTCCTCTTTAATTTTTGTGTTTCCAGTTTAATAACTGAGAAAAACTGTTCACTTACCTATATATAAATATTTATAAAAATTCTGAGTAGTTTTAATCAATTTATTCACTAATTGCGACAAATTTCGTATATATTTCACGTTTCATTCATGTGGGTACGCGTAGCCTATGAATGGCAATTTGACTATTCGTACCCGCATGCGGGTACGCGCAGACACTGCCTTACTTTTATAGACTGGTCTGGCCTGAAATGGAAGCCTCAGGTATGGATTTTTTGGTAAACTTGTGTTTTAATAATCTGTCTTATGCACTAATTTAGAACGATGACAAACAACACAGTCAAGAAGATTTCTTGGTGGAATGGGAAAGTATTTGGAATTTGGAGCCGTTATAATATACAGTTTCAAAATTTAATTTTCATAGATTTTAAAGAAGTTAGCCTTATATCAAAAAATAAGTTTAAAAATTCTAAACTTTTAATTTTTTTTATACATCTTTCTTTTGGAGTTTTTTTTTTTATTCCGTACAAGGATTTATTACCCAAGCTGAGTATGGGTTTTTTCTTTTGATGAATGCATAAAAGACTTTTGTTCGCATAGTATTAGAATACAATAAGCAATTATAATAAAATAATGATTTCTTTGATAATAAAATTAGTTAGTACATACCTGCCAACATTGCAAAATACACATGGGGGTTTTGTGTGCAAGATGGTTCTTATAGTCCTACAAAACCTTCAAATGTATTTTGATAATGTTTGGCCTCTTCATTCCTTTACAATCCTATAGCCACATGGTATAATTGGTTGTTTTGTTTAAAATTATGGACAAAATTGCTCTTTCAAAATTTACATTTTCAAGCTCTCATGGGGGAAATCCCCCGCAAATAGTGCCAGTTGGAAGGTATGTTAGCATTTTTTTTTTATATTAAATTGTCATGTATTATTCACTTAAATAAATAGTATACTCGGTCAATATCATTTCCAGAATCAACCATCGAAACAGATTTCAAATAAATATTTATATACATTTTATATATCATGTATACGTACAGCACTAAAAATAAACGTTATGAGGTTATTCTAATAGTTTACATGGTTATAAATACTGTTCTTTGAAAAGTTGGAACAAATTGACCAAGTAACTTGTCACGAATTGGTTGAAACGAATCGGAGTTGGAACGAATCATCCATATACCGCTTCGTGTGTACATATGTATGTTTTAATGGTGTTAAGTCTCTATTTCTCATAATTGGTATTCAACCAAAGAGAACTTCAAAAGCCTAGAAATGACTAATGTAAAAATGTAAAACAATTCAAACGAAAAAAAAAAACTAACGGCCTGATTTATGTACACATCAACAAACAAAAAACAAATATGCCGATATTCGGCAACAAACGACATCTCTTGAATTAAGGCCTCCTAGCTTGGGACTTGCACATACAAACCGGACTTTCTGCCTGTCAGAGTCTGCAATATGTTTTCGACTCCAATCTTAATTGACAAGGTCTGCCAGTTTTTTGGTTTTTTTTTTGCATTAACCCCTTGGGGTTCACGCTTTATATATTGGTGAGTTTTTGAAGTGTCTTTTCTTTGTCTCCGTAAGAGCCTCCTTTTATTAGGAGCTCCACCATGAGTTATGGCGTATAAAGGAGGACATTTGGAGTCTGTATCGGTACAGATTAATGTGAGCATTTGCCTACCCAGTTCCCCAGCCAGGCCGTGACGGGTCTTACTACCAGAAAGTTAACCTTCCCCAAACATACTACAATGCAATAAAATAAAACATACTAACTCACACACTCAACTGATTTGCTCAGTCCTCAAAGTATAAAAAAAGTCCAAAACTATTACATAAAATGGAACAAGGTCACCCCGGATACCCCACAAATGCCTTGGCAAAATACGTCTAAGGCAATAACGAGGAACCGGTTAGGACAAAATACATATCCAAACCGACACTCCCAAATGCCCTGCTGTATCAATGGTAGAGGAAATCCGAAAATCCTTCTGAAAATGATGTCGGATTGATTGATTGATTGTTGTTTGCTTTACGCCGCATTAGCAGAGAAAGGCTATATCGCGGCGAGAGCTAATTCGAATATTATAACAATTTAAGGTATATTTTTTAAATCAGACAAAAGGTCTTTCAATAAACTAAAATTCTAGACTAAAGCAAATTGATTATTTACAAATAAAAATCAACACTAAGATAACGTGATAAAAATTAAAATCGTTTTAACAACATTTTTATATTTTATAATATATTCCAATTTCTTTTAAGAATGAAACAATATTTGTAAATGGAATATTATTAAATAAATCATACATATTATTGACATTGAAATGCTTCTTCCGAATATCAGCAAAGTCAATACAATTGATTAAAACATGTTTAATAGTATACTTGCAGTTACAAGGTATACATTGTGGTTCTACTTCATTTTTTAAAAGATATTCGTGTGTTATTCTAGTATGACCAATACGACATCTAGAAATAACACACTGATCTTTTCTGCACATAAAATTATTGAAAGGTTTACATAAATTAGGTTTAATTTCATGTAATTATTACCATCTTTTTTACTCCATTCATTTTTCAATATATTAAAAACATATTCTCTAATATTAGATTTAAAATCGGTATATGGTATATCACAGTTAGATAAAGGGTCACCCAGGGCATTCTTTGCCTCAAGGTCTACAGCTGTGTTTCCAAGGATTCCAACATGACTCGGCACCCATAGAAATAATATTTCTTTAAGAAGAATTTTTAAATTCCTCATTACATATAAAATTTTGAGAATTGTTGGGTTTTTAATTTTAGTATTTTGTATAGCTTGTAAGCATGAAAGTGAATCAGAACATATAATGAATTTGGATTTATCTGAAGAAGCAATAAATTTCAAAGCCAAAATTATTGCTTCTGCTTCAGCAGTAAAGATCGATATATCAGATGGCAAACGGAGAGTTGCAGCTCTGTCCCTGAAGACAGCAGCAGATGCAACTCTGTCACCATCTTTTGATCCATCAGTATAGACAGTTGAAAAATCTGAATAATTGGCTTTGATTTCAGCATAGTGTTGCTGAATTAAAAGAGGATTTGTTTTATTTTTATTGTGTTCACGGAGATCAAATATCATTTTTGGTTTGGGAAGTTCCCATGGAGGACATTTGCAAGTTTCAACTTGAGCAACAGATTTTAAATCAAAAGAAGCTAAATGTGATTTTAAACGTATACCTAACGGAGGAATTTTATTTTCATGTTTTGCAAAAATATCTTCATAAATTGGATTAAAAACACAGCTGTAGGCAGGATTATCTGAGTAGGCTTTTAGTTTGACAGCATATTGAAGTCCAAGCTTCAAACGTCTGTTAGAGAGTGAGTGCTCATCAGCCTCTACATACAGACTCTCAACTGGTGAGGTTTTAAATGCGCCAAGACAGAGACGCAAACCCTGATGATGCACAGCATCGAGAATCTGTATGTAGAACTTCCTTGCAGAGCCATACACTATAGAGCCATAATCTAGTTTAGATCTAACTAGAGATCTATATAAATTAAGTAAAATGTTGCGATCAGCACCCCAGTCGGTGCTGCCGACAACTTATAAAATATCTAATGCTTTTAAACATTTCGATTTTAACATTTTGATATGGGGTAGAAAGGTTAACTTTTTATCGAAAATTAACCCAAGAAATTTGGTTTCATCAACCATTTTAATTGGGTTTCCATATAAAGTGAGTTCTGGATCAAGATGCAATTTCCTTTTGTTACAAAAATGCATCCCGACCGTTTTTGAAGTAGAAAATTTAAAACCAGTTTTCCGAGGCCCATTTTTCAATTCTTCCAAGACATAATTGTACTTGTCTTTCTATGTTATTCATATTTTTGCCTCTGTAACATATTAGAAAATCATCAACATACAATGAACCTTCAATATTACTTTTTAAAACTTCAACAAGGCTGTTGATTTTAAGACTAAATAATGTAACAGATAAAATACTGCCCTGAGGGACACCCATCTCTTGATCATACAGATCAGACATGGTTGAATTTACTCTAACATTAAATTGTCTGTTAGATAGAAAATTCGAAATAAAATTTGGCATATTGCCTTTCAACCCCATATCAAAGAGATCTTTTAAAATACCATACTTCCATGCAGTATCATAGGCTTTTTCTAGATCGAAAAAGACCGACACTACATGTTCATTTTTCGCAAAACCATTACGGACAAATGATTCGAATCGAACAAGATGGTCAAGAGTACTGTGACCTTGGCGGAATCCACACTGGATATTGGCTAAAAGCCCATTGGATTCCAGGAACCAAACAAGGCGATCATTGACCATCCGTTCTAGTGTTTTACAGACACAACTGGTAAGAGCAATTGGCCGATAATTAATAGGATCCGTGTGATCTTTACTTGGTTTTGGAATAGGCACGACCCATTAGGAGAACGGCAAGAACTATCAGACTTCAAAAGATAGGTCTGATAGTTTCCAAGAATGGAAACAACTAATGGATCCCAAATAGGGAGAGCACATATGTCTCAAACAAACCTGAAAATATCTGTCGAGGTTTTCCTTAACAAGAAAATAATGACCGAAATAAAAAGTATATAGTCTAAGGATGACAAAATGCACCCAAGAAAAAAACAATTTAGAAAATTAATTTGGATGATGTTGATGGATTCTCTCTCTCCAAATATTTCACGTCCGTTCTCCTCGACGTTCAGCTCTATCCCTTGTCTATGGGCCATTCGATGTCTTTGGAATCAAGATTCTCGGAACATCTCGAAAATTTTCGATCATTTATACAAGTAGTTATTTATGTCTTTGATACGGTCCCTCTATGGATAGGCTACCACATGACATTGTATATTTCAACAATTAAAGTTCATTTGTAGATTGGAACGTAAAATAATATAGACTAGGTTGCAGTCAAATAATCATATATATATGTTAGAACCGATTTGCCTTGCGACAAAACATATGTGTTTTTAATAATGTGAATGTTTATTAAATATCAAGTATAATGATAACGCAATTATATAATTCATGCTTTGAGACGGTCCATGTACGCGTTGTGTGTATAATATTTGATACAGCGTGCTGTTGTGCATTGTGACAATAAACCTGGGACAGTTTATTGATATATAATGTCCCAGAATAAACTGATTATTTCTGAACGTTTATCATTCGATATTTTGTATTTCAATCAGCATGGGAAAATGTCGGAAAGCATGAAGAAAATTAAGAAAACGACATTTCTGTTAAATTTTTTAGGTCGAAAACAGTGGTCGGAAAGCAGAAAGATAATAAAAAGAAGTTGCTCTCTTTAAAAAAAAGAAAAGCAATACGTGAACCTAAGACCGCTGGCTGGTCACCAAAAAATGTTGCTAAATTTTTGTTTGCTTTTGAATTGAAACAATTGACTATGAATAGAATAAGATAATGATGATGTTAATACACCTTTATTAAAAGTATGTAAATGTGTGTAGATTCTTGCACACATGTCAACTGAAAGCATTGTTGGATAGTTGTGAATAGAACAGTGTAAATATACAGCAGCTGCTACTATTTGAATATACATTTTAAGGCTCGATTTTTTTTTAATACTTGGAAGTGTACATCATTTTTTCATAACCTTTTTGCAAATCCCAGTTTCTACAAAACGGATGTCTAGTGCACATTGCACAAATCAATCGCAATATAGATTTAGGCACTCAGTTTGCTTTATAATTCGGATGCATTTATTTTATCTATCATATTTTCATATTTTCAAAAAATTGTATTCATTATGTTGACCAGCTATCCTACACGTCTTGATTCATTCACATTATATATCACCCTGTTCACACGCACACTATCGGTTTGCGTTCACAAAAATTCCAGATATAGGGTCAATGAATCTGGAGTCAAAACACTTGAGGTATGTAGTTTGACATGCGAATTCAACTATTAGATTAATATATGTGATGACGCCAATGCGTATTCTTATCCAGAGTATCCTGCACAGCCAAACTGACTCTCCACTTTGACAATGGTTGTATTGCTAGTCGAAAGAAAACCTAAGTAACCATATTTCTATTCTCCAGTCATCCTTGGTGGTTGTTGTTAAGATGAAGGCAGCAGACTAAGATTTGTTTTGTTTACATCTATTCAAAACGAATAATATAAGTATGAAGTAAGTAGATGTGATGTATTCAACAATGAGACAGCGACCCAATGAAGAAGCGTTCAGTGAGTAACACAACTTTGTTCTATTTCAACAAAGACTTTTAAAGATCAGCAATCTATACCACATTCCCCATATGACAAATACAATAATATTTGTCACAATACAACAGCTGACAAGGATCGTGACCTCCGACAGGCACAAAGACATGTGTTCAGATTAAACAATTTTGCTGAAGTCTATAGTACATACCATTATAATCTTTCTGGATACCATATTGTTCGTTTGAAAGATCACACATACAACTGGCAATAACAGTGACAGTCCTCGTCTTTAATATGCAGTTTGTACCTCAACTAAGTTTTGATCTTGAAAAGTTTAGGGTCAGTCATCTTTTTTTTTTTGGAACATTTTAAAACCAGGAAATTGTTAGTTACATTGAAACACGTTTGACTTCTAGAATCGATTGAAATATAATTGTATCTACATATATTATTTCAATGAATACTGTGATTTATTCATTTTCGTTGGTATCAGTTTTCGGGTATTGAGGATGTCTGATTTCGTGTTTTTACCAAAACTTGCATATAAGCCTATAGAAAACGTGTATTTCGCTGAACATTTATATTCATGCGTCGCCTTATACCTCGAAATCCACGTTTATTGGTATCCCACAAATAATAATGAACACACATATCGTATTTTATAATTGAACCTGACAGTAATATGTTTTCCCCAGATTGATTTTATATCAAAATATGTTTCGTTAAGTTCGAAAAAGTTGTTCTTTGATAGATTAATGCTGTTTTTGTTAAACATGTAGCATTTACAATAGTTTAACATCCGTGAAATGAAAGAAGATTCCGTCAAATGACGAAAATGAGCAAAAATATTTGATTTGCACATCCTGAGACATTATAGAAAGCACAAGCACAGTCGTAGGCCAAAACACAGTAAGTGTATTTTGTCTTTTTTATTCACCAGTTAAACAAAATCTGGGCTCTATGTTTGCTTCAAACTGTTATTAAAACTAGCCTGTTTTTGCTCTTGATGTAACTTAAAAGATATCACAGTCAAATGTGTCAATAAGGCTTAGATAATATTTATATTTTGTAAAAAGCCTTCCTTCAAGTGCTTTAAAAACTGGGTTTTAAGTGCATTTGCATCGCCAAATAAGCACAAAATGTACCTTGTCCTTCCGAAAGTAATTGTCTATCTCAATCGTAGCATTTCTAAATTGCATAAAAGTTATGCGATTAATGTGGTCATGTTTTAACGAAAAACATAGAATAATCAAAAGCATCAAGACTCTCGATATTTTTTTTTAGATTTTTCTCTTAATTCAGTATAGAAATGAACTCGCGTTTTTTTGTAGAAAATTTGAAGCTAATTTAATAGCTAACGATGTTTTTCTCAAAATGATGTTCGACCTATACAACCCTTGGAATGTTATGATGGGTCACAAATATGAATGATTCATGGAATATTGTTTGCCGGAATCAAAAACTGAGGGAAAAAACGCATGTTCGGTAGGGAAAGGTATTAAGCATATCAACACAGGTTCAAGAACGATGTTATACAATTATATAGCCTTTGTATGAGGTCGATACAAGGATATATTGACCTGAAAGAGGTATATTTTATCCGAGGTCGATATACTTATTTAGGTCGATATATCCTGTATTGACCTCATACAAAGGTAATAATTGTTATATTATTAATTTCCAGCTATATTTGTATCAAAATCGTCAGTGTATTGACGTCGCGTACGGTGTTTGTGTTAGTTTTGGTAACGTTAATTTGACGTTATTTTTCATGAATTGTATAAATAACCAATAACGTCGCACTTCTTTCATTTCGTGTATATAGAATAATGTTTAAAGTATTATGTGCAATTTTGTTTTTTTAGTATTGTGCCATTGTGGTTGTTTTAATTGCTGGACAACTTTTCAGAACTATTTTTTTTAGGGCAAGAAAGAGATATCTCCAAGAGACACAAATTTTTGATTATTTAAGTACATGTTTGATATCTTATATATGAACAAGTAAACGGATACAGTTATAATTTTAATCAGATTCGATAAAAATATGTTGAGAAATTTTTTTTTAAATTCTCAAAAATCATGGTTTTGCAAAAGATATGAAGAAATATTTGCGTCGTTATGCACTACATTGTAAAGTTGTATACAGAACGTTACGCCAAAACAAGTAAAAAAGTATGATGTGACATTATGACTAGACAAAAGTAGTCACTGACTGTGTCGTTAATATTTTCGACATATAGTCGAAAATGGGTTCAAATGAATCCTTGAAATGTATATTTTAATGTTATATAGTATTCTTTGTGCTATAATTTCAAATTTATTACTCTCACTTTTCCCCTATTCATATTTTTGTTACTTTTTTCGACTTGTCCACAAAACAAAGTGAACTTTCCGTCCTGATCAGACGCATCCAGTTAACGATGACGCAATAAGTAAAACATACATCTTTAACAACAAAGACTGCTCTTTCTATGACTACCTCTTTTTAACAAAAAAGTTTAAGCAAAGTCGAAATTGCATTGAAACAACGCTGGCCATATGTTGCGGTGTTACTTGTCCACACGCGCAAAATCAAGTGTTATTAGGGATCATTCGAGTTACAAAATGAAAAAAGTATCGATTTTAAGGCATATTTCATTTCTACTATTGATTACGCACATGTTGATATATACATTTATATAGTTATCAATTTCGAAACTTCGATCTAATAAAGTCGAACTTGAAAGCAAAACCCGTTTCATCACCAACACCGTACGCGACGTCATTATATTCTCTGTTTTCGATCATTTCATTTTGTTGGAATTTTATAGATATCATATTGTCTTTTTGACAATAACAACATATTAGTTGTTATTTCAATTATTTTTTATATCTTTTTTTGTGTACAACTGATGTATTTATAGAATTTTTTTCAAATAATCGATCATCAATAAACACTTTCTAAAAACTTTAAACAATATCATGAAAATATCATGAAAATCATTAGATGACATCACAAAGAAAATCCGTTTTTAGATATTCTAAAAATAAACGTTCAATATCACTTTTCTATCCGCCGTTTTCAATCGACCTTTGAAAATATAGTTCAATATGTGTCTATTCCTGAACGAATAAAATTATTAAAAATGTACAAATTAATAATTTTAAATCCTTTTTTTTAACGAACTACACACCATTAACATTTAAGTGTGTTATTACAATATATGCAAATTTTTAAATACAATTTCAAATAAGTTATACATTGTTCTGTTTTTCATGCTGCAAAATTTTTATGATTTGGACTTTTTCCCACTCTTTGCCATGATCATACTACATATAGGTTATTCACTGGAACTTTAGTTCATATTTTCTATTTTACAGATTCTGAAGTATTTTACGCACATGCACATATACCAGGAAAATTATCTCTCCATTTTGATGTTGAACTTAAACAGACATTCCAAATAAAAAAATTAGATAATGGCTTACTGCTTGACTGTGTTTCTATCAATAACCAGTTAATATTCACCGTATACAAAGACAAAAGGTTAGTTGTGCACAACATCGACGTATACTTCATTCGAGACTTCAAGGTGTCAGAATCACCCTGTTGTATATCAGTAATAAATGACACTAATGTAATTGTCACATACAATGAACCTCACATGCAGATTATCAATATAAACACGGGAGACGTACATGTACAGAATGCTATTAATACAAACGGTCAAAAGGGTCTTTGGGTATCCTATCGAAATGAATTTTTGTATGCTATTATCGATAAGAAAAGGATAGATGTAATGAATCTGAAAGGGGAAGTAATCAGATCATTTGATTCTCCTGTGTCAGATGTCTGGTACATTGCAACTGCTACAAATATGTTATTCTTTACTGATAAATCAGAAGATATATTGTGCTGTTGCAACCTGCATGGATCAGTCCTATGGAAGTTTACAAACGAGAAGATGAAGCGTCCATATAGCGTCACATGTGATGGGAATGGTAATGCGTATGTAGCTTGCTCATTATCCAACAATGTTGTAGTGGTTTCATCTGATGGTAAATACCATAGGGAAATAGAAATTCAGAAAGATGATCTGCCGGACCCAACGGGAATTCATTACGACAAATTAGGGAACAGTCTATTTGTGTTCAATAGGTCGAGTGGTAAAGTGTTGCTATATGAAATAAACCATTCGAAGTGAGGTCAAGAAAATCAATTTCAGGCAGGACATTGAACATATTTTTACATTAACTAGGTTCAATTTATGTCTTTTACTGTTTATTTTTTCCCATGTAGTTTGCAATACACACATATAGTATTAAACCACAATTAACATTCACTTAACTGAACCAGCATGTTTTGTAACTGTAAACATTTTGATATTTTTGTTGATAGAAATTTTACAGAAAATACTTGTTCAGCGTACTGGAGCCGATGCTTTTTTGTACTATTTACGAAAGCCGTTTCCACTACGAGTCGTGATAGTGGAACCTATTTATAAAAAGGATAGTAACGTGCTAGAATACTAGTTACCATCTATTATTAATGCTGGTTACACTTAATAGAACCAATACACAAATCGTATTTTGCACTTGAATTCGGAGGTGACTTCAAATATCTAGCGTTTATTTCCAAGCAATGTATTCACACTTGGCTTAATACATGTTTGATCGGTCATGGAAACAAACAGATTTGAATTACGGATGGGGGAGGGAGCTGAAGATCGTACAGAGAAGAATGAGAAAGAGCTTTCATATCAAATCCGCGTTCTAATGTCCAGTTATGGATAAAATATATCCAAATTACGTGTGGAGGTGTTCTATTAGTTTATGTGGTTACAGAAAGATTCAGAATATTTGTAAGCGTTTTTAATACTTTTTCAACGGGGGTTACTGCGTTTCCTAGCATGACTATGTACACATCGCCTTAGGCAAAGTTGATCTTAGATAAATTTGGCTATTCTGGTACATCTTTTTTTTTTATATAGCTCCGGACATTTCAGGGTATATACGCATCATTGACTTTCAAATGTTTATGTTTGAGCATTTTAATGAAGGTAAATCAAGAAAGGCGCTTCGGACGCACACAATTTTAAAGTGTTGATTTCTTACACTTCATCGTTTCAAATTTATTGTACGAGTGTTCCACTGCATGAACACCTCAGTATTGATGTACTGTTTTGATTAAGTGCCGAATTGACCATGTCGTCCCTTTCTTATCATTTCATTCCCCAGTCTCATCAATCCCTCGATTATTGTCAAAACTGAAACACGTTGTTTTTCTACTTGGAAGTTTTATCCACCACTAGAGTAAGTTAAACTTTTATATTTGTGCTCATTTTTTATATCGTTGTGCATATTGTTTAATTATACATTTTATGCAAGTGTGGTGCCGTTGGATGATTGATACACCGCTTTAGCGGTTCTCCAATATAGGAGGAATATGATATCTGAAACCGGGAACCAGACAAGCCTAAACCTCGCTCTCTATATGATGGGAAAACGGATAGAAGGAACAGACCAAAAACAAGGAACCAGACAGGAACCAGGCAGAGCTTCACTTCTATTTTCCAAGCTTCAAGCAAGACAGTTCGCTTTCTCTAAGACTGCAGAGTTGTGTTATAATAAGCTTATTCTAGGAGAACTTGAGTCAGATATTCAGGTAATATTGCATTACACGCCCAACCACAATCGCTACATTGGTGTCAGATGTAAAAACATCTGAAACCGCAAAAAATACCTGAAATTGTCATTAGAATTTCGTGCGAGTTTTCGCGGGGAAATTGTCAAATTTATCGGATTTGAATTTTGAGTTTCTCGCGATTTATAATTCGTATACAATACATATTTATGTCCCAATACACATAAAACAATTATTGTTTGCTCCACTGTAGTTATATAAACAGTGAAGTGAAGTTTGTTGCACTTTTTCAATATATATTTGAAACAGTGAAGGGAGACAACTGTGTTGTTTACAATTTGCACAGTATATATAAATCAAATATGTTTCTTATGAGTTAGAATATTAACTTTAAGAAGTTGTGCAGTTGAAATAAATACATTTTAACAGTATTTGTGTGATAGTAAACAGAAGTTTATATAAACTAAATAAAATAAAACCACACCCAAGCTTGAACTGTTACATGTATGAAAATTTTTCATTATTGAATATTGGTCAATAAACCGGACAACTGGTATTGACTTTTCAATAATTCATACATGAATATATTTCAATTTACTGAAATTTGGTACGATTCGAGTCAATAAACCGGACAACTGGTATTGACTATTAAACAATTTATTAAAAAAAAAAAAAGGGACAAAAACAAACCAAACAAACACACACAAACCGTCATTTTCATTTGTAATACATATTCCGGATAAGCTGGATAAATGTATTGATACAATAAAATTGATGATTGGTAAATTATTACGTCAAGCTTTGATCCTTAGAAAATTTCGTAATTCTACCACCATAGTCGTTGATAGTTTGTGATTTTGCTATATTTATAACATTTTTACATATTGATTTTTCTACATATATATTTCAATAAAGAATTTTCATATACAAATTGCATATTATTGTACGTGTACTGATATTACATTTAAAAGTTTGTTTCTTTTGACAAAATAGTTATACATATACATAGTTCTTATATATTATTATTATTTTTTTTTTTTTTTTGTGTGTGTCTTATTCCGGTTTAACTGGTTTTGATACATTCATTCTAAAATTGTTCATTAATTTCAAGTATAAGGAAATTAGAATAAAAAGATAAGTTAAATAAATTCAAGAAAATTTGAACAATTCTTATTGGTAATACTAAATAATTTTTATTAGATTTTTGATATTTGGTAATTTTTTCTTTTAGATATTTATATTTCAAGAGGTAAACAATAATTTTTAATATAGAGGTTTATTTGTACTATTTATTGTACACTTGTTAATTTTTATTGTGGAACTATTTATCTGTTCATATCTCAATATGGCGATGAAACAAACGGTAAATATTAATACGGCGGATATTGAGGAATTGATGACTTTAAAAGATATTGGACAAAAAAGAGCTCAATTAATCGTGACTGAAAGGACTAAATTAGGAACCTTAACAGCAGAGACACTTAAAGCCAAAGAGGGAATACCAAGTAATATCTGGGACCCATTTATTTATATGGGAAGGGTCATATTCGAAGAACAACTTGATACTAAAGATACTGAAAAAGAAAAAAAATGTCCAGCCAGAGAATCAACAAGTGACTGCACAGTACGAAGAACTAGTTACAAAACAACAAGATCAACTTCAGCAACAAGAAAAAGTTATTGAAGATTATAAGACTAAGTTAATGATCGCTGATCAAGATAAGAAATCAATGCAACAAGATATAAAAAAAACAGTTATCAGATATACAGAGCCAATGCAGTGCACAGCTTACAGCCAAGACTGAAGAATTGGAAGAAGTGTTGGACTCCATGCAGAAATCTAAAAACAAATTGGACCAAGAGCTACATTATGTTAAAATGGAAGAACGCCAGCGAGGTGATAAACTTGAATCGACACTGGAAAGTGAAAGAAAAGAATTTGAACAACATTTAATAGACTTGCAACATAAAATGAATACGGAAATGGTCCAAAAAAATCAAGAACTTGAAAAGTCATTTTATCAGTTGAAGTCAGAGAGGGAAATGCTTATGAATAAAGTTGAGGAACAAGCTAAACTTATTGATAGCGGCAGAGAAAAAATCAAAAGTCAACAGAAGGATCTTGAATTGAAAGATCAACAATATGCCACCAAGGTCCAGAAATTAGAAGATGAATATAAAACAAAAACATTTTCAAAGTTGGTAGAAACAACAGGAAATCTTGCACCAGATAACATCTATAAATCCAAAATCACTTCAAGGATCGATGAGAATAAATCAGCGGTCAAGATGGAAGAAAATCAATCAAGCGTGTCAGCAGTAAAGAGTACACCTAAAACTACACTAGATGAACGTACTAGTTCCAGATATAGAAATGAAGGTCCAATAGCGCCAAAACTAGCAACATTTGACGGTAAGAGCGAGTGGAAACCTTATTATTTACAGTTCATACACATTGCCAACAAGTACAACTGGGATACACAGCAAAAGTTGGATAAACTTATTGAGTGTTTAAGAGACAAAGCTCTTAAATTTTTTAGTACCAGACCACCATCAATACAAACTGATTTTAAATTACTGTCAGATAAACTTAACCAGAGGTTTGGTAACAGGGATCTTCCATACACAATACGCCGACAGTTACAAGATGTTAGACAGAATGGTGATGAAATGATTGATGAGTTTGCTGAACGAGTGCAAGAGATGGTAACAGATGGCTATATAGACACACCTGAACATGTTGTTGAGACAATTTCTGTCGACGCATTCTTGAAAGGTTGTACTGATAAAAAAGCAGCATTACTAGCCATGGAGAAAAATCCTACCAGTATGGACCAGGCTCTTCAGTTTGTTAAGAGTTCAATACATAATCAGAGAGTTCTACTTGGTTACAAGAAGAGTGATGTAAGGAGAGTACAGTTCGAAAAATATGACCAGGATGACTCAGATGGTGAGTCAGAGATAGCAGTAAGAGTTGTAAATAAAAAACCAAACTATATACCTTGGCAGGAAACTATTGAAAAGCGTGTCCTAAAAACTGAACAGGATATAACGGGAATTAACAACAATGTAGGAAAAATATTGAAGATACTGGAATCCAGAAGCAATGATAATAGGAGACCTAGATCACCATCACCAAACAGAAGTCCAGCACGAACAGTCACTTGCTACACTTGTAATCAAGAGGGACACTACAGTAATCAGTGTGAAAATAAGAGTAATAGTTCATCTCCAATGAGAAGGAATAGGTCACCATCACCTATTAATTCCAGACCAAATGTTCATTTAAACGAGCAAGGATCGAAGAAGTAGGCCAGTCTTCGATCCATCCAGCTAACACAGGCCAACCACCTCCATCTCCACATGAAAATTCTGTAAATTATGCCGGACTAACTGGCACTTACAGAAATGGAAGTTGTGAAAAAAATAAAGAATTAAATATTGCCAATTTGGTGGAAAATAAACCTGTGGACACAATAGGAATACCTAGTCAAGAAAAGTCTTCAACGTTTACAAGTCAGCATGAAAAACCTAATGTATGCAAAGCCGGATTAACTGGCGCATGCAAACAAAACTCTGAAGGTTTAAAAATTTCTGAAGTTTCAGTCAACGACTCCTATGGGTCAACGGTAGCAGCAAGCTTAATATTGAATGTGAAAATAAATGGTGTTGATGTGGATGCTGTGGTGGATACAGCTGCACAGGTCACAATTATCAGTGAAAAATTTATAAAAAAATTACAGCCACCATTAGAACTTAAGTCGTCTGTTACATTAAAAGGAGCTGGAGCTGAGAACAAAATAAAGGCAAGCTATGCTAATAGAGTGTCTATTAGGATGGGCAAAACTGAGACAAAATGGCAAATTATAGTTGCAGATATTACAGATTCTGTCTTATTAGGTTTAGATATTTTACAACATCTAAAAGCTGTGATAGACTTGGTAAATTACACAGTGAAAATTAACAATCAGACCTTACATGCATCAGCAGTGAAGTCCAACAACAAAGAAATGAAAGTTTGCAGAGTAAGTTTAAATCAAAATGTGATTATTCCGTCTATGACTGCTATTGAGTTATCTGCAATGTTAGAGGGAACGGTTAATAGTGATATATGCATCTAACCCAATCAGAAATTAAACGGAATAATAATGCCTTACATTGTAACGACACCTGACAAAACAGTACCAATTACAATCAGAAACTTGACAGACAAGAATATTTCTTTAAGAAAAGGTACTAGTCTTGGAACAGCTGTGGAGATTGATGAAGTTTTAGAAAATCACAACCCGGAACAGAATTCAATCACAAATCGCCAAATAAGTAAAGACGGGAACCACTCTGAGAAAACAGAAGAGATATGTCAAAATATGCCAGAAAATTTGAAAGATTTATTTGAAAGGTCAAAAGAGAATCTCAATGAAAAAGAATGCATTCAGTTAGCTCAACTGTTGATAAAATTTAAAGACACATTTTCAGTCAATGATTTGGACATAGGCCATTTTACTAAAATCAAACATAGAATAGATACAGGAACATCTACACCTTCAAAGGAGAGAATGGGGAGAACACCGTTAGGTTTTGAAGCGGAAGAAGAAAAACATCTTAGTGAATTACTAAAGAGAAAGGTTATCCAACCCTCAAGTTCAGAATGGTGTGCTGCTCCTGTTTTAGTACGCAAGCGTGATGGGAAGATAAGATACTGTATTGATTACAGAAAATTGAATTTTAAGACTCGTACAGATTGCTTTCCTTTGCCTAGAATTGAGTCCTGTATTGATACCCTGAGAGGAACAGAATTCATGTCCTGTCTCGACATGTCCTCAGGTTACTATCAATTTGAGATCCATGAAGACGACAGACATAAAACGGCATTTGTGACGAATTATGGTCTTTTTGAACACATTCGGCTTAGTTTTGGCTTGTGTAATAGTCCAGCATTCTTTCAGAGAGTTATTCAGCTAACTCTTTCAGGACTGACGTGGAAAGAATGCTTAGATTACCTTGACGACATTATAGTCCTAGGGTCAAGTTTTCAGAGTCATCTACATAATTTAGAGAAGGTCTTACAGCGTTTTGAGGATAATAATCTAAAGCTAAAACCAAAGAAGTGTTCACTCTTCCAGAAAGAAGTACTTTTCCTTGGAAAATTAGTAAATAGAGAGGGGGTTGCAGTCAATCCAGAAAGCAGGAATACAATATTAAATTGGCCAGTTCCAACAAAGAAGAGAGATGTAGAATCGTTACTTGGTTTTGTTAACTATCACAGAGACCATATAAAAAACTTTGCAACAATAGCTGCTCCATTATATCATCTTACTAAGAAGACAGTTAAATTTGAATGGAGCAAGGATCACCAAGAAACTTTTGAAACCATTAAGACAGCACTGGTTAATGCAGCGACGTTATCCTATCCATACCCAGATGAACCTTTCATATTAGACACGGACGCTTCAGATACAGCATTAGGGGCCGAATTGATCCAGATCCATGACGGTAAAGAATTTGTAGTTTGTTACTCCAGTAAGGTGCTGACACCTACACAGAAGCGTTATTGCACTACCAGGAAAGAACTATTAGCAGTAGTGACCTTTACTCGACAGTTCAGAAATTATCTCCTTGGTCGTCAATTTACAGTGAGAACAGATCATCATAGTCTTATTTGGCTCCTACGTTTTTAGAATATTGAAGGCCAGTTAGCAAGATGGCTTGAAGAGCTTTCACAATATGATATGGTTATCCAACATCGTTCTGGCAAAAAACACCAAAATGCAGATGGTCTTTCCAGAATCCTGGATGATTTAGAACCTTGTAATTGCTACTATGCAGGAGCTGATCTCTCATCTTTACCCTGTAAAGGATGTGCATATTGCAGTAGAGCTCAAAGAACCTGGGGAAAATTTGAGAATGATGTGGATGATGTGGTGCATCTGAAAATTCGGAGTATACAACACCAGCTTCAGGATGATATCTCTATACAAGAAAGTAATTGGATGAAAGGTTGGTCCTTGGGAGACATCAAGAAAGAACAAAAAGATGACCCTGATTTGAAAACACTTATAAATTGGTTACATACTGGTGAGCCACCGTCAGAGCATGAGTTACAACTTGAAAGCCCAGCAACTAAGCATTGGTGGAATTGTAAGACACAACTGAAATGTGTAAAGGGATGCCTATTCTATAAGTGGTTGGATCCAGCTGAGCCAAGAACACTATTGTTACTTCCTAAATCCTTGAAAGAAGAGGCTATGAAATATTGTCATGATTGCAAAACAGCAGGACACTTTGGTCAAGCTAAAACCATACAGAAACTACAACAAAGATTTATTTGGTACCAGATGAGAGTGGATGCAATTTTGTATGTCCAAACATGTTCAATATGCAATATCAATAAAAAATCAAACAGAACAGCAAAAGGGGCACTAGGTCAATATCATGCAGGAGCTCCCATGGAAAGGGTACACATGGATATACTTGGGCCACTTGTAGAAAGTAATTCTAACAATAAATATGTGCTAGCCATCATAGACCAGTTTACTAAGTGGATTGAATTTGTCGCTTTGCCTAATCAAAATGCAGAAACAATAGCAAAGGCAGCAGTGAATGAGTTCTTTTCTAAATTTGGTTGTGCTTTGCAAGTACACACTGACCAAGGCAGAAACTTTGATAGCAACCTATTCCATGAATTATGTCGCTTACTAGAAATCGCAAAAACTCGAACAACTCCTTATAGACCAAGGTCCAATGGACAGGTTGAACGATATAACAGTGTGATTTTACAGGCAGTAAGATGTTATTTAGAGGGTAAGCAGAAAGACTGGGATGTTCACCTTCAACAATTGGCTGGCGCAATACGATCTACAAAAAATAGACAAACTGGCTTCACCCCTAATATGATGATGTTGGGAAGGGAGGTAATGCAACCGGTAGATCTACTCTTGGGAACAGCAAAGAGTAACATGGAAATAAACCAACCCCATCAGTATATCAAGGATCTAAAAAATGCATTAGAAAAAGCTCACAAAATTGCTAGAGATAACCTTAAGACAGCTCAATTCAGACAGAAAAGAGATTATGATGTAAAACTTAATCACAGGATATATAATAAAGGTGACATTGTTTACAGAATAGATTCCGCTACAAAAATAGGAGAAAGTAAAAAATTGCAGGCACCCTGGCAAGGACCATACCTAATTGTAGAGGTACTGTCATCAGTTCTGTATAAAATGAGAACAAGGAAAAAAGAACTAACAATCTATCACGATCAGTTAAAACCTTGCTCAGATAGAATTATTCCACAGTGGTTGAAGTATATGAGACACCGTCTTCTTCAAGGTGAGGTAGATTATAGCCTGGGAATTGGCCAGACTGAAGAAGAAAATATTCATGATTTGTCACAGTTATTTGAAGAAGATAATGACAGGGAACCAGTTCTTTTTGTTCAAGAGACAGAGGATGGTATAAACAAAGACCATGCCGGATCAACTGGCTTAGAGTCTTTTCAACAACTCCGAGATTTGGAATCTTTTCTTGATAATACTGAAGAAGTTCAGGAAATTGGTGTAGACCAGCATGGTACAGGATTGGAAATCAGATATCCATCTGATGTCGACTCAGAAGATAGACATATTGTAACTAATTTAGATGGTGTAAATTTGATTTTAAGTAATAATAGTACTGATAATTTAGATGATACATTTTTGTACGCAATTGACAACTATGGTGGTAGAATCAGAAATCGTCCAAAATACCTGGACGATTATGATTTGTCCGATATGTTTTAATCATTGCCGGATTAACTGGCTTTTAAACAAAACAAAATAATGATAAAAAAAATAATAAAAAAACACATTGTAAAATATTGTATATATAAGTTTTTAAAAATAGCATGAGGATAATTCTGTACTTCCAGCATGGCAAAAAGTTGGAGTAATGATAAAGAGATGGAAGAGCTATATAGGCAGAATTATGAAGAACTTGACTATGATGAGGATGTGGATGAGGGAAAAGAAGATGTTCATCTGGAGACAGAGCAGGAAGATGTATGGATAGAGCAGGAAGATACTCATCAGGAGACAAAACAGGAGGATGTAAGGGTAGTGATTAGGGAGAAAGAAAGAAGGAGGCAGGAGAAAGAAGACAAAAGATACCATCAAGTAATGAGAGAGGCTGATGAGGACCTTTGTGTGCCTATGGTAATATCAAAGAAGCAGGAATTAGAGATGGACCAGAGGAAGTATCAGGAAATACTGAAAGCGGCGGACGAAGATATGGGGATACCAATCGTGGCAAGAGGTAAGCCAACAGATGATGAGCAATACCATCAGGTAGTGAAGGAGGCTGATGAAGATCTCTGTATACCTCTCACAACACCTGAGGTAGCGGTACCGTGTCCTCCAAAATGTAAACTTTGTTTTATTTGTCAGCTGCCTATGAGGCATCCGTTTAGGCATGCAGCAAAATTCCATCTGCCATGGTATGTGGCTCCTGAGTCCGCTTGTTTCCATTGTAAGCAACAGTTTGCCCAAGTTACAATGCTGGTACATCACATAAACAACGTTCATCCAGAGGTTGAAAGTGACGCAAAGTTTGGCCCAGACAGTTACCAGATGTGGGTGCAGCTTATTAATGGTCTGCTTAGAGAATTAGCCAGAATATTGGAAGTGACATATCCAGATGGACTAATACATTTTGTTAGCTCTTTGAATATTCCTGGCAATAAAATGTACGGAGCATCCAAAAATTTAACATTTAGAACAGAGGAAGTTTTTCTTGCCGATATTTTCTGTCAAATTAATAACCTATCTAAATTCAACTTTAACATATTCGACAACTTTGGCCAAGCATATATACATTCCTTACTTCATTGGAAAATTCTGAAAATAGTCATCAGTAAATTAACTGCAGAACAACAAAACATGATACAAACTTTTGAAGAACAAAAAGATCGTTTTGGATTATTTAATGGATGTCTCTCAACCAAACCAACAGGACCATTGATGGCAATCGATGCCCATTTTCATCTTGACCAACTCATGGTAAAAACCGGATTAACTGGTATCCATGAGTTGGATGATATGGGAACATCTGACCTCTTTAAGACCAAATTGTCATTTTTAATTGCCAATTACTGTAACCCTGCAAAATTCCAATCGTCAGCAGACAGATCAGAAATAAGGAAAGATCACAGAATTAGACTCTCTTTTGGAATGCACCCTCGAATTGTCAACTCAAACTCTACATCAACTTTAGATCGGTTCTTCAAAAATTTAACTTCTATTTTGGCATCTTCAAAAACTGTATCGGTAGGAGAATGTGGATTGGATACTACCGATAGACCAAATTCTCAAAACTTTCAGAAGCAGATAACATATTTTGAAAAACAGCTTAATTTGGCAGTGCAGAAAAACCTTCCAGTCGTTGTCCACAGCAGAGGAGATAACAACCTAAACCTTTCAACTTTAACCTCCATGGTCAACAACTTACCTAGGAACCATAAAATTCATTGGCATTGCTTCACAGGGACAGAACAAATTTTTGAATCAGCATCCTCACATTTTTCAAACATTGTATTTGGCGTTACACCTTTCATCTTTACCAACAAATATCCCTCCATCAAACAGTTCGTCTGCAACAAAGGAATCAGCAGGATAGTTTTAGAATCTGATGCTCCATATATCTGCTATAAAGAACAACTTGCCAATCCATACACTGTCATCTTTGTAGCTCATGAAATTTCAAAATTATTACCGATACCTGTTGAAGAAGTTTTGGCCACTACTACAAAAAATTCTCAAATGATTTATGGTTGTTAAGGGGGAGGAGTTGGAAGTAATGTTTGGCAGCAATTTTTAAATTTTCTTTTCATAATTTCATAGTGATTGGCAGTTTAAAACAAAATTTGTAATGTTTATAAATAATAGATATATTTGATTAAATATAGTGTCTCATTGATGCACACTCTTGATCTTCAGCCTTTTACATCTAACCGGATTAACTGGTTTGTAATTGGTTTAAGATATTTGTATATACTATATATTTGATTAAATAGTGTCCCATTGATGTACACTTTTGATCTTCAGCCTTTTACATCTAACCGGACTAACTGGTTTGTAATTGGTTTAAGATCTATGTATAAATGTTACTACTTTTAATTGTCCACAAATTTGCTCATGGCGAACAAACCAAGATCATTTGGGTTTTTCCTCTAGAAAACGGGGAGGAGTGTGGTGCCGTTGGATGATTGATACACCGCTTTAGCGGTTCTCCGATATAGGAGGAATATGATATCTGTAACCGGGAACCAGACAAGCCTAAACCTCGCTCTCTATATGATGGGAAAACGGATAGAAGGAACAGACCAAAAACAAGGAACCAGACAGGAACCAGGCAGAGCCTCACTTCTATTTTCCAAGCTTCAAGTAAGACAATTCGCTTTCTCTAAGACTGCAGAGTTGTGTTAAAATAAGCTTATTCTATGAGAACTTGAGTCAGATATTCAGGTAATATTGCATTACACGCCCAACCACAATCGCTACACAACTTCATATTTGATTATTGGTGTTCATTTACACACGACATGAGTAAATATTGCCGCTGTGAATATACAGTACTGTTTGTATTTTTTATGTATGCATTTCCCCCTTAAATTCCATTCATTATTTGTCAATCCCACATGTTAGGATTTATTTTTGTGTTTTATTGATGTAGACAAGGGTCACGCTCGAATTTTCTAGAAATACAGTCCCGCACAGTCTCAACGTGTGTAAAATTTATATCGTGCGTGGTATGAAGAGTACAGTCAATGACAAATGCAACCTTTCAATTTTCTTGCATATTTAGATACGTGTGTGCAATCTTTTTCTGATATATTTATGTTGTATTTCGAAGTGTAGTGTACAAGAGTTACTTGTATTGAACTGTATAACCATTTTCTTTGTGAATGTACTACTATTTGACATTTATTATATAAGTGTTGCCTTAATAGTATGCTTATGATTGTTATTTTGTACTTTCAGTTTTTCACCCTCTCCGGGGGTCTGTATACCAATAAACTGTTGATCTCTCAACGACTTATCAGTACAATTGATATACACGGTATTTGTGTCCCTGAAGACTTCTCTGTTGTTATTTGTTTTGTCGTGTAACTGACATGAACCTAACACCTCCTATTTTGGTGAAAATTATATCGTACTGACTTCGTTTCCAACAAACAACAGTAATGTTCCATATGAAAAAATGCTTTTGTTTGATTGTTTTAGTTATGGACAATGCACATTTTAAGGGCTTTCTTGTCGCATAATACACCGAGAGAAATCGGGATTGATCAAATGAGAGGCTTACGATAGGGCCATCTTCTTTGGACAATTTCAGACATCCCAGGTATGTTTTACGACAAGAAAACATTAAAAAATATATTATTTTCTGTAAATATTGGATATCCTACTTTACCTATCACGTTAAAGTGCTATATTCTATTCTATGCTTTTAGGTTAAACCACGTCAAACGGCTCATTTATAATTAATTTAGATATAAAAGTAAAGAATAACTTTCCAGTTTCAAAACAATGTTGCTTTTTTGCATGAACCAAAATACAAATGAAGTAAGACGGTGGATGAAAAATACAAGTCACTTGATCAGTAATTTGTCCTTGTCCAGGTTTGGTTTAACTTTTGGTTCTCTTTGGTTTGATCGGCTCTTCAACGTTTGTATTTGATTTTGGACTTTCAAATATTTGGCCTCGATTAGATGATTTGTACCGTATATGTTATTACTACCACTGGGTCGATACCTTTGCAGATAAACTGTTATTCCTCGATGGTTACACCAGCCTAGTAGTCAATACTTCGGTATTGGCATGAAAATACGAGTATTTTTAAACTAAAATTTTTTGTTATAAAAAATTTCGAAATCGTTTTCAATTATAGTCATATGAAACTTCAAATTTAAAAAAAAGTTGAATTTGTTTTATGTACTTAAATGGCTAAGTTTTACTATAAAACATGATACGTGAACTTTCTTGTAAAAAAAAAATCTTTTATATTTTCAAAAATTTCACTAATTCGCCGATATTTTCCCGTATGCAGATTCATAAAGAACAAATTAGATACACCAAATCATTTAACAACCGTTTGGGAAAAAGTGTTATTTACAAATAGGAACGCATGGAAAATATAAAAAAATATTTTTCATGTGTGTCACTTCCTCTGTGTTGATTGTTTATCAATGACAGGACTTTTTAAACTTCGGCAACAAACTTGAAAATTAGTTAGCTTGCGATCAAGTCATTGAATAAAACATTGTTCGCCGATAATACGTTATGGATTCGTTATACAATGTTATAAATGTAAAATAAAACACGTGCATACAGGACTTAGTTACGTGCATATATATAAAAATAAGGAGATGTGGTATAATTGAAAATGATTGATTGATTGGTGTTTGCTTTACGCCGCATGAGCACAAAAAGGCTATATCGCGGCGAGAGCTTATTCAAAAATTTTTACAATTTACAGTAAATTTTTAAAATCAGACAAAAGGTCTTTCAATAAACTAAAATTCAAGTCTAAAGCAAATTGTTTATTTACAAATAAAATTCAAACACTAAGATAACGTGATAAAAATTAAAATCAGTTTAAATTTACACAACATTTTTATATTTTATAATATATTCCAACTTCCTTCAAGAATTAAACAATATTTGTAATTGGAACACTATTAAATAAATCATACATATTGTTGACATTGAAATGCTTCCTACGAATATCAGCAAAGTCAATACAATTAATTAAAACATGTTTAATAGTATACTTGCAGTTGCAAGGTATACAATGTGGTTCATATTCATTTTTAAGAAGATATTCGTGTGTTATTCTAGTATGACCAATACGACATCTAGAAATAACACACTGATTTTTTCTGCACATAAAATTTTGAAAGGTTTTAATTTCATGTAATTTATTATTATCTTTTTTACTCCATTCATTTTTCAAAATATTAAAAACATATTTTCTAATATTAGATCTAAAATCGGTATATGGTATATCACAGTAAAATCTTGAGAATTATCGGGTTTATAATTTTAGTATGTTGTATAGCTTGTAAGCATAAAAGTGAATCAGAACAGATTATAAATTTGGATTTGTCTGAAGTAGCAATAAATTTCAAAGCCAAAATTATTGACTGTGCTTCAGCAGTAAATATGGATGCGTTAGATGACAAACGGAGAGTCGCAGCTCTGTCATCAAGGATAGCAGCAGATGCAACTCGGTTACCATCCTTCGATCCATCTGTATAAACAGTTGAAAAATCTGAATAATTTGCCTTAATTTCAGAAAAATGTAATTGAATTAATAGATGGTTTGATTCATTTTTTTTGTATTTACGGAGATCGAAAATCATTTTAGGTTTAGGAAGTTCCCATGGGGGACATTTGCAAGTTTCAACTTGTGCGATAGATTTCAAAGCAAAAGTGGTTAAATGTGGTTTTAAACGATTTCCTAATGCAGGAATTTTATTTTCATGTTTTGCAAATACATCTTCGTAAATTGGATTAAAAACACAGTAGTAGGCAGGATTTTCTGGATATGCTTTTAGCTCGACAGAGTATTGAAGTCCAAGCTTCAAGCGTCTGTTGGAGAGTGAATGATCATCAGCCTCTACATACAGACTCTCAACTGGTGAGGTTTTAAAGGCGCCAAGACAGAGACGCAAACCCTGGTGATGAACAGCATCGAGAATCTGTATGTAGGACTTCCTTGCAGAGCCATACACTATTGAGCCATAATCTAGTTTAGATCTAACTAGAGATCTATATAAATTAAGTAAAATGTTGCGATCAGCCCAGAGCACCCCAGTCAGTGCTGCCGACAACTTTTAAAATATCTAATGCTTTTAAACATCTTGATTTTAACATTTTGATATGGGGTAGAAAGGTTAACTTTTTATCGAAAATTAACCCAAGGAATTTGGTTTCGTCAACCATTTTAATTGGGTTTCCGTACAAGGTGAGTTCTGGGTCAAGATGTAATTTCCTTTTGTTACAAAAATGCATCCCAACCGTTTTTGAAGTAGAAAATTTGAAGCCATTTTCCGAGGCCCATTTTTCAATTCTTCCAAGACATAATTGTAATTGTTGTTCTATGTTATTCATATTTTTGCCTCTGTAACATATTAAAAAATCATCAACGTACAATGAACCTTCAATATTACTTTTCAAAACTTCAACAAGGCTGTTAATTTTAAGACTAAATAATGTAACAGATAAAATACTCCCCTGAGGGACACCCATCTCTTGATCATACAGATCAGACATGGTTGAATTTACTCATAATTGCTAATGAGACAACTATCCACCAAAGTTAAAATGAAGTGGATGTAAGCAATTATAGGCAACAGTATGGCCTTTAACAATGAGAAAACCCAATACCGTATAGTCAGCTATAAAAGGCCCCGACATGAAACATATGAAACATTTCAATTGAGAAAACTAAAGGCCTAATTTATAAGAAAATAATTTACGAAAATCATTATGCATGAATTGGTTCGATAATCCCGATAACATAATTATTACAAGAAACTCGTTTCATATAATGTTAAGAAATATTTCTCCCACATGCATAGCTCTGATTATTATCCCAGTTTGGCTTTACTTTTGGCCCTTTTTGGTTTTATCATCTTTTCAAGGTCTATATTTGTTTGAGGACTTTCAAAAATGTGGGTCTCGAACATCACGAAAGAGACATCAATTGTCGAAATGCGTATAAGGAGCGATAACATTTGTACCGTACAAGTTAGTATTATATTAACTTTACAAAAGGGGGATATTTTTTTTTTGTTTCATGACATTTTTAACGCGCTAAAATACACAATGTTTTCAACACTTTTAAACGTACAATTCAGAATAATTGTTTTAGCAATGCCTTTTTCTCAAATAATTGAGAATCAGGACAACATATTATAAACTAATTTGTAGTTTGCCCTTAAACCCTTGGAGCACATTTATGCAACTTGTTATCGTCCATGTTGTTTCTTCAGAGGAAAGACATATTGTTCCGAAAGGAAACAACTCCAGACAGGTATATATATATATGATGAATGTTCATTTGCAAATAAACAATAAATCAAATTGGTAGGTGTAGCAATGTGGGTCAGGCAGACAAGATCGGGGAAGTCCGCGTACAATACTATACTTTCATTAAGCATCGGAATTTAATTGTTTTCATTCAGTAGCTAATTTATATATATATTTGTTTTATCCTAGTCATTCCTTAGAGTGCCTGTTATTGGACATTATATCGCTTGTTTTATGCCAAACATGTATTTTTTATGTTAAAAATGATAATATTTCGTCAAGCTTCAATTATACGCTTAATGGAAATCGTCTTATATTTGGATGTTAGAATGGACATTTACACCACAAGGTTAAATAACAACACAAATGATTTATCACGTTTGCTAAAGAGAGACGGCAGATACCAAAGGGATATTAAAATTCGTTAGACGATGAAAAAATGACAACACCATGGCAAAAAAAAAGCACTTTACAAAACACAATTTAGAAACTAAACACTGAGCTAAATGAACCCCCATAAAAAAACCGGCTGTTACATCAGGTGCTGCGCCAACTAAAGTACGAAGTCGAGGCATTAAGGACACAAAAAGATATATATCAATATTGAACACAAAATGGATCTAATGATACGTAATATAGTTATTCCGGATTTTAAATTTTTCCATTTTTCCTAAATTGTAGAGATGGTTTGTTGAATAAACACATGGTTATAAGGTTCGAGTCCACATCAAATATCTTTTTATGCATATTAGTTTGATTAACCTGTTATTCAATGTAAAACAAAAACAAATATCAATGACATGAGAGTATTCTTATTATCTATTTATTATCCTATCAATAGCCAAAATAATGTGTTCAACATGTTAAATTATTCAATGCTTACTCGAAAGGAACCTTAATTTTTCGTATGGGTGTATCTGTACACTTCAATATTTCTTTAATGGAAAAAATGGTACTTTGTGTGACTGCAGGAAACTGTTTGTAAATGGGAGGGAGCTGAAAAGTATAAATAAAATTTTAAGTTTATGGAAGATCTTATAACAATAAGATTTGTTAAAGATTTTTCACTTAATGAACATTGACTCAATTTAGATGCGGTGGTTATGATTTACTATGATTGTTCTTTTAAAAAAAATATATTATATTTATTCTATATAACCTTAATAAACATTTATTAGTAGCAGTATAGGGAAAAATCACAATACACGTTTTACAAAACCCGATCCTTCAATATAAACCACTATTAGTAGAAATCTATTAGTAAAATTAGTGTGCTAGTAACACTAACAACAGTATACTTGTATACTGTACAGTATAGATGTTACTGTTGATAGTTATAAAAAAATATGTTCAATTCGGACATGGTGAAAACCATGACAAGGGTTCTTTTAATTCAAAGAAAATAATTAATGAGGGTAATGAAATCATTTTTAGAAAATGTTAAACGACACAAGTTTTCCCGATGTACTTTTACCTACAGTGCTGTTTGCAAAGACACAAAGTTGAAAAAGTGGGAAAATGTGGATGATAAACAACATAGAAACCAACGTAAATACGCATATACAGATTTTATTTTAAAACGGATTCACTAACGATCTACGTTACACCGGAATGATTCCGATTTCAATTTTGTTTCATATTTGACTAGGGGGTCAGTAGCGAACCATATAACTTATAATATCATAGTAATTATGTAAAATAAATCACAATTGATTATTAATAAGTTGAATTTGTATTCGGTAGATAAAACACAAACACACAAAATCCATTTCGAACGACTCAATGCAAACACAAATCTGGGTTCGAATAAACTAACTAATATTCATTTATATTCGTGTCTTTCTTACGTAAAAAAAACCTTTTCCGTCATTTATATTACAATCCAGCAGAATATTTTCTTGTTTTTTAAAATAAATTCCAAACGGCCTATTCAGTCGCTTTGATTCTGTAAGAAAAAAATCGTTTTTTAGATGAGAACGCCAGATAACATTTTCATGGATAATACCTTTCTCATAAGAGTTTGAATTATACATATACGATAGGAACATGTACATTGTTTCATACCCGGAAAAAGTTTTTGATTTTCAATATTTAAATATATAGAACAAGTTACGTTTTCAAAATCAATCATAACCTTTTGTAATTTTGTTTTCAACGGAATTTATCTTGATATAGGACACAAAGTTGTTGGTACATAGTCATTTCAGTCTGTATGGTGTTGGACCATGTGATATTTGTACTTGATTAACATCAAATTTTTAAACCTTTCATTAAATCAGGAAATAAACACACGAACAAACTTAATACATGTCATATAGTTTGGTATGATTAGCAGTCTGAGTTAATTGGTTAATCTGTTGTGTATCGTCCATTGGCAAATATCAGGGGCGTAGCTAGGTATCCAATAAACTGTAAGCACAAATTGCGGCAGGGGGTCTGGGGGCCGGTAAAGACTCTCAGCAGGTCTAGGGCAGAGCCCTGGAATGGGTTCAGGGGGGCGAAGCCCCCCGACGGAAAACGGTTTCAGCATTTTAGTAGCAAAATGTTTTGTACAAAAAACCCTAAAATTTACTGGTCATTTTATCATGATAATACACATGAAAAACATGTTGAAAAAATAAACATATTTCTACAATTACATCGGAATGATAAACTAACCGGCAGTACAGAACAATCGGAAATATAAAAAAAAATCAATATTTCCAATATTACGCATTGCCCAGCGTGGGTCAGGGTAGCCCTTTATTAAGCAGCAAAACCTATTTCTGATTGAATATAATTGATTTATACGTCAATTGATAGTACATATTGACGATCCTACATTAAAAAAAAATCGGCACGTAAACACTAAGACTACTTTATAATAATACTAACTTTTGGACTACGCATCGACCATTCATCTTTTGATTCTTAAACCTTCAACCACCCCCGGCCACACAAACACAGTCGATACGTCATGTAGAAGTTATGGCCTTGCGTTCATAAAACTTTCGAGCAAGATTATCGTACTTAGACTCAGAAATCAACATATCAAAACATCGGATTTGGTGTTTCAAGCACACATTCCGTACTCCGAGTACTAAGTTAAGTTTTATGACCGAGAGCCCTGTTCTGTTCATACTATCTAACAAAATTCAAGAAATTCATACTTCCTTATCGCCTGTACTGAAAAATCTCTACCGTGTTATGATATTTATCATATTTATTTAGTTGGCCTAATTTGTTTTGTGTGGCCTATTATATGACATTGTGTACAAAATGATACACGTTGTATTACAACTATGCAGTTTAGAAATCACTGGAACAATCATAGATACTCATGGAATGATTAGAACTTTCTATTTTACTTACATAACGTTTCCAGAATGATTATAACAAAAGATGCGTAATATAAACATCTACAGTTTTCTAGTAGTTTTCGTTACAAGTATATATATGCAGACACTAAAGTTAGATATAGACTTAGACATCGATAGACATCAACATTCTCAGCAGTTGGATTGACACTTTTATTTACTAACAACATCATACTAGATTGTTACCTATTGGATGTAATATTCTTGTGGATTCCGAGAAGATTTCCGGATAAAGAAAAGATAAAAGATTGGACACATATTTTGACAGTTAAGTTGACATTTCTATTTGTGTTATACTTCTTGTAAACTAGTGTATAATAGATATTGTTAAATTATATTATCGATTCGTGTCTTTTGTTGGCTACAATTAACACGCGATTTTTCTGGTCGTAACAGAAATTGGGGGCTCGTGTCGGGATACCGTTAATATCTTATTGAAAAATTTTTCAGTATTTTTTTTATTAGAACTAGCCAACAGAATTCTACAAAATGGCATTTGATGACGGTAAATTTTTGAAAACGACAGACCTGGAGAGGTTTGATAATTTAAAGAAAGAATTAGTGTTGCTTGCTAAACATCTGAAATTAGACTTTAGAATATCTATGGAAAAATGTGGTTAAAAATTATTTAGTCGACTCAGAAATTTTTGGTGAAGAGGCTCTTTGAACTCAAGGTCGGAAATGTTGATGCTTTCAAATTAAAACAGCTTGAATTAGAACATGAACTTAAATTAAAACAATTGGAAAATGAAGAAAGGCAGGCAGAACTTGAAATTAAGGAAAGGTTAGAGATGGAGAAGATGAAAGAAAAAGAAGAATTTAAATTAAAACAAGATGAATTTAAATTAAAACAGGCAGAACTTGAAACGAGGGAAAGATTAGAGATTGACAAAATGAAAATTGAAATGGCCAACAAAGTAGAAAGCAACACTAATGTAGAATCAAAATCAGAACATTTTTATTTTGATGCAGCAAAAAATATCGTTTGGTTCCCAAATTTTGTGAAAAAAAACAGTTGATAATTTTTTTCCACAGTTTGAGAAAATTGCTTAAAAATTGAAATGGCTGAAGCCTTTTTGGACTACAATGCTGCAAAGTTTTTTGAGGGCAAGGCCGCTGAAATTTACTCAGCACTTTCATCAGAAAATAGTTCTGATTATGACACGGTTAAAAAGGAGGGTTTGAAAGCTTATGAGCTAGTGCCAGAGGCATGTAGACAGAAATTTAGGTCTAATAAAGATGTGTCTTTGTCCAAACTAACTAAGGACATTTTTACCACGTGTTAGTTTGTGGTTTGTCATTACGTCGTCTGATCTTTTAATTACCGAACGTGACTTATTCCCGATTGTGACTGTTTTGCTGAGTGTGAAACCGCATTGCTATAAGACGTGTCACGGTACTTTTCTATCCCAAATTCATGTATTTAATTTTGATGTTATATTTGTTATTCTCATCGGATTTTGTCAAATGTCTTAACGTCTCTTCTGTTATATTCGTGTGTTATGGTAAAGATAATTAATCACCCCATTCATTTATTAGATTCTAGTTTGGTTCAACGAAATTTATACGATATATTTGGTTTACAGTTTGATTCAGAAGAAACACCGACATAGCTAGATAGTACAATTAATTATCTAATCACTACCACAATTTGATATTAATAAGTATTGTAATTTTCATTGTTATTAATAAATGTAATGTCAGTATTACAAATCTAATCTTGAATCGATCCTATATCCTATCTTATTTTTGGGAAATATTTTACAAATTCAAATGTGACGTCACTTTGTGTGTTTTTTTAGAATTTCAAATGTGACGTCACTTTGTGCGTTGAGGCTTTGGCTAACTCGGCTGTGTATTTTTATGTGTTGGATTAAGTTGTTTTATGTAATGTATCCGTTTTTATTCTGTAGTTAGTCCCCACTTCGGTTTTATCATGTATTTCTATTATATAGTCATTTTATAAAATTTACTGATTGCAAAATTATAAATTATTCTAAATAATAAGGATGTTCTTGTCCCAGGCAGAAAAACCCTGGCCGTGTTAGACGCAACTTTTTGGAAGTTTTGTTCCTCGGTGCTCTTCAGCTTTGTACTTGTTTTGGCTTTCAAACTTTTTTCATCTGAGCGTCACTGGTTGGTCTTGTGTGGACGAGACGCACGTCTGGTGTATTGAATTTTAAGCCTAGTACCTTTTGTTAGCTATTATTCGTGTGTTTCTTTGTCCTATATGTTCTCCCATTTATTTGTATTGTGGTCCTGTCATGTGATGTTGTCGTTTTGGTGTTGTGTTTGACGTTGCCATAAAAGCGGGAGGTTTGGCATGCCACAAAACCAGGTTCAACCCACCATTTTTTTCTTAAAATGTCCTGTACCAAGTCAGGAAAATGGCCATTGTTATATTATAGTTCGTTTCTGTGTGTGTTACATTTTAATGTTGTGTTTTTGTTGTGTCGTTGTTCTCTTATATTTGATGCGGTTCCCTCAGTTTTAGTTTGTAACCCGGATTTGTTTTTATCTCTATCGATTTATGAGTTTCGAACAGCGGTATACTACTGTTGCCTTTATTGATTCATTAACCTATGTTGAATTTGCTAGGGAAAAAGAAGATCTATTTCATAAATGACTTACGTCAAAGAAAATAGATAAACATTTTGATAAGTTAAGACAATTGATGTTATTAGAAGAGTAGCAGTATGTTAATTTAGACTTAAAAACACATTTAGATGACAAAACTGTTGAGGCATTATAAGATGCAGCTGTTATTTCTGATAATTATACCCTTTCATATAAAAGAAGTTTCAAAGGTGAAAATTTTAATACTTCGAGTGAAAATTACAAGAATCAAAGCACTGAGCGTACTGAGAGTAAGCCTGTTGCACAGAATGAGTCAGTTTAGTCCAAAATTTGATACTTTTGAGAAGAAGTCACTGACTTGTGCTTATTGTAAGAAGAATGATCACCTGATGGCTAATTGTTTTAGACTCCAGAAGAAGAATGTAAGAGATAATAAGCCCAAGACACTAAATGTATTAACTAATTGTATGCAGACACTAAAGTTAGATATAGACTAAGACATCGATAGACATCAACATTCTCAGCAGGTGGATTCATACTTCCTTATAGCCTGTACTGAAAAATCTCTACCGTGTTATGATATTGTAACTATCATATTTATTTAGTTGGCCTAATTTGTTTTGTGTGGCCTATTATATGACATTGTGTACAAAATGATACACGTTGTATTACAACTATGCAGTTTGGAAATCAGTGGAACAATCATAGATACTCATGGAATGATTAGAACTTTCTATTTTACTTACATAACGTTTCCAGAATGATCATAACAAAAGATGCGTAATATAAACATCTACAGTTTTCTAGTAGTTTTCGTTACAAGTATATATATATGCAGACACTAAAGTTAGATATAGACTTAGACATCGATAGACATCAACATTCTCAGCAGTTGGATTGACACTTTTATTTACTAACAACATCATACTAGATTGTGACCTATTAGATGAAATAATCTTGTGGATTCCGAGAAGATTTTCGGATGAAGAAAAGATAAAAGATTGGACACATATTTTGACAGTTAAGTTGACATTTCTATTTGTGTTATACTTCTTGTAAACTAGTGTATAATAAATATTGTTAAATTTTATTATTGATTTGTGTCTTTTGTTGGCTACAATTAACAAGCGATTTTTCTGGTCGTAACAACCTGCTTAGGAATTTGAATAATTTAGGTCATTACATGTAGATCTATGAGTTCTCGAAGTTACTGAAAACTAGTTGATTGATTGATTGCTAAACGTCCAGTGGCAAAAAGTTCATGTCTGTTCAGGAATTAAACAACACTACGCATCAGATAGAACTTGGGCCAACAACTAAATAAAAAAAATCATTTATCTAAGTTGAGGTTCATTCAAGTATTTGTTGATAGAAGTGAAGTGATCTGAACCAAAGTTCTAGTTTTTAGTTTCTATATAAGGTGGAATATAACGACACAGTTCCAATACTCCACTGATTCACTAAGGATAATATACTAGTGTACAAATGACATAGATTTGAACAATTCACATTCATCTACAGATAACATTGTGTATTATTTTTTTTAATAAAAAAAATATTTGTGAAAAAATTATGTGTAGGCACGTGCCTAAAGTGCCTAACGGCAGCTATGCCCCTGAATATAACATGCATATTCAGGATGAGAAAAAATAAATACTGTATAGAAAATTTACATGTAAGTCTACCGGGATGAAGAAGGATATGAATTAGCAAACGAAGTGAAAAAAAAGTATCGGTCAATGATTCAGGAACCCAACGACACAATACAATTTCTAATTTGTTCCGATATCATTAAAAAACTACAAATCCATAAAGAATATTTATTTCGAAACAAAAATATATTGAGGACATACATATGACTTAAATTAAAAAAAAAAAACCATTTCCAAAAAAAATGATCACATACAAGCAGAATATTTTCTTTTTTGTCAAAATGAATTCCACCCGGCCTTTTAAGTCCATCTGATTGAGTAAAATTTCTCTATAAAGTTTACCATCATCATATATTACTACTACAGTGTGTGTTCTCCCATCAGTCACATATACATTCCTCTCATTATCAGTTGTCACACGACCTAAATCTTGATATTTATCATTTTCAAACTAAGTTAAGTTTTATGACCAAGAGCCATGTTCTGTTCATACTATCTAACAAAATTCAGAAATTCATACTTCCTTATAGCCTGTACTGTAAAATCACTACCTGCTTAGGAATTTGAATAATTATGGTCATTACACGAAGATCTGTGTCCAACTATCAAAGAGCAAGTGGACATGAACCAAAGATCATTACGTCTTTGAATTTTTTTTCGAAATTTCCATATAAAGTTGATTTCTGGTCACAAATGAAATTAAAGCGTTGGTCACACAAAACATGTACATAACACAATTATTAATTGTCTCTGAAAACGGAATACAACTGTACAGATCATGACAATCAATCAAGTTAGATTGATAGTAAAGAAAACGAAAATAAATGGAAGTTATTTTGAATGACTAAATGCACAAACAGATTCGAGTCCGAATAAACTCATTGTCTGAAAGAACTATTCATGATTGTTTATGTTGGTTTCTTTTTTAAATTCAAAAAGAAAACCATTTCCAAACAAATGATTACATACAAGCAGAATATTTTCTTTTTTGTCAAAATGAATTCCACCCGGCCTTTTCAGTCCATCTGATTGAGTTAAAATTTCTCTATAAATTTTACCATCATCATATATTACTACTACAGTGTGTGTTCTCCCATCAGTCACATATACATTCCTCTCGTTATCAGTTGTCACACGACCTAAATCTTGATATCTATCATTTTTAAACTTCCAAATTAATTTTTCATCTAGCGAGCAGCAGTATATTGATGTAACGTTTATACAGACCAACCTGTCTCTGTTAACTGAAATGTCGCGAATTTTGTCTGAAGGTAAAGGAATAGTTCGTATTTCTTTACCTGTCAGGTCCATCACATGTATAATACTCATATCAATAACAACGTAAAGGTTATTATCATCAAATGATATTCCGTAGCAGTTATGACTGGTATTGAATGTACTGGTGACAGATCTTGTATGCATATTTATTATCAGTGTGGTATTGTTAAATGTACATGACACTGCCACAGTATTACTATCTACTTCTGTTATATACCGTGGTGTATAGGACAGAGGAATGTGATGGACATCAGTACCGTCTGCATTACAAATAATAAGTTGGTCATTATTATAGTCGGTAAACACCAATGATTTGCCTATTTTGATGCAGCTAGTAATGACCTGATATTCATTCCTTCCCTTTTGGATATTAAACTGTTGACGCGAATTGACAGAAACAGGAAGGTTGTATTTGACAGGTGTTTGAGCTTGGGTGAACGCCGCAGTTGTGGTTGGTATTTTTTCTGAAATACAAAATTATGCATCAAATTAGTATGATCAGACCACATCGGTTTTTCACGCACGCAAATTTGTTTTAAGTACGATTGCCGCACGAAAATTTATTTTCACTTTTTTTTAAATTTGTTCCTGCATTTTGTATGATTCAGTTCATCTGTCTTGTCAAAAGTTAATTATTTTCAGCTCTTGCTAGCAATATCCTCCTGCACCACCCCAAGAAAATGAAACGCTCGTCCCATAATCGAAGGAAAACTGAAATAAAGGTTATAAATAAAAGAGATTGAAAAAAAAAGAAAAACGAGTTGACATACCAAAGGGAAACGTTATTTGGTTGACGCTATCTTTTCATCTATTGTTGGGTAATTGAAGGAGATATATTAATTCATTGTGTCTTTTCAATTCTTATCTTCTCGGTTACCATAGAACCAACTGATAAAAACCACAAGCCACTGAGAAAACTTGTCATAATGAATATAAACAGAAACACACCAGACACCGATAAATCGGTTAGAAGAGCAATGTTTTGCAATGGGAAATTATAATCAGTTGTATCACTGATATCGTATAAATATTAAAGGGTGACCGGTGGTATAGAGATATGGTCATCTGGACGTCTTCCGACTAGCAGTAACAACTAAAGTTAGGCGTCTGTTTGGTTGAGGGTGATGCATAAATCCGATGTCTCGTGTCAAAGAGTGTCAAGTTCTCTTTGCGTGAATAACTTAAAATTAAGAATGAAAATGGGGAATGTGTCAAAGAGACAACAATCCGACCAGTTAACATGTTACAAGTCTGTGTCGTTAATCCAACTTACCATTAGGTGATAGAGGTTGGGTAAATGCTTCTTTGTTTGCTGACATATTTTCTGAAATATATTTAAAACAAAAAGAAATAATTGATACATTCAAACGCAGTTAACCGACGTACCATGCTTTTGAGGGGCGTCTGTTTAATAATCCACTGCATTTGTTACCTATTAAAAGTGTACTTATTTTTTTCCGTTTTGAAAATAAATGAACCTTTTGCCACTGGTCGTAAAGTAGTCAACATTCAATTAATTGATCACGTATGAACCGATTATCATTAGTTAAATCCTTTTCTGCTGTTTTTAGTTTCAACACCCCTATTTTTAGTTTCAAGTAAAACTTAGATTTTGTTTTTTGAAAAAGAGGGAACATTCAATTTTATAATTGTAGGGGAGATTTTATATTATGATTATGGGCATCAGAACATGAGGTCTCGGTTTCGTAAAGAACTGCTAAGGAGCACGATTTGCGGAGAGGCTCCCCTACCCAGGATAAAGAAATCGGTACAAGAAATTTTTTTCTGAAGGGCGAGGTTTTGTCCCAAAGTTGCTCCACATGATGTGTAAATACGCATCCACATTAGAATAGAATATGGGTGTTGAATAGGAAGGATCTATAGTAGGAAAATATCACTCTTCCTGCAAGCTAACCCTTACAACGCTTTTGGGAATCCGTAATTTACCTATTGCAAAGCTTAACTTTTGACCATATGTAACATGCCATCAATTTCCAAAGCTCTTCATACATTCTAGTAGACTCATCTTAATCTCACCGTAACCTGTTTTTAATTTGTGACCCTTCATAATATGGCACGAATTCTTAAGCAAAACATTAAACCAATCAATTTTCGTCGACTTATTTTTATGTTTTTATGGGACTAGTAGATACAATTTTGTTTGTTTTACAATTCTGAAATCAGAAAAAGTCAATAAAAATAATATATTCATAATTAAAGAACTTCTAATAAAAGAGTTGGTATAATTTCCTTACCATATTAAATGTTTTAAAATGCAATGATTACTTATCTTTGTCTCCTTAGATATATCGCCATATATATATATATATATATATTTATATATAAAGATACATTCTTTGAATGAGAAGTAAGTTATTTACGAAATGTTACTGCTGTTTAAAGTTGAAGAAACCAATGATTTTATTTGTTCTGGTATCACAACGATCTAACAGTCAACTGTTTAAACCTATATTCAAAATGATTACTTGGTGGCGGCAGTTGGAGATGATTCAGGGATAGACGACAGATACTAAAATGACGTTCAAACTCATATATCGAAAATTAACTGATAACGTCATGGCTAAATAAAGAAACAGACAAATAACAGTACACAAACCACAACATAGAAAACTAAAGACTGAGCAACACACACCCCAGTAAAAATCCCAGGTGCTCCGGAATAGTAAGCAGATCTTGCTTCATATGTGGCACCCGTCGTGTAGCTCGTGTGAGTGCAGACATGTTTATAAGTCTAATATGGTAGGTCACTTTCGAGGAAAGAAGGACGGGATTGTAGTTACGACAATTAAAACATATCCGCTATCGTTTGTGAATCAGATATTCCATAACGGTCATAACTAAAGACTGAGCAGCACAAACCCCAGCAAAAATTGGGGATGATGCTTGTGCCCAGGAAGAATAAGCAGATATGCTCCTAAACGACAACTTACAATGAATCAAATAGCAATAAGAACGCCCATTTCTAAATCATAACTCTCTTTAACCGAAGTCTAAACCTATTTACCGGAACTTGAACACACCTCCAATATCGCACTTCGTCATAGTATTTAACAGATACTGTAGTCCACGAACTTGTTGGAAGCTTTCACTTGTTGAACGTTTTGTTTTACAATATAATGACGTTCATAACATCGTGGATATGGAAACCTGATATTTTGTTGCCTTTTAAATATTAAACTTTTTCATATGTATCAATGGCTGTCGATTACAATGATTTCACTCAATGATACCGTTGCAACCAAAAAACTACTTTTTAATCAAATGAAAATTGCACCAAAAATTATAAAATGTCTAACACATGTATGCATACACAAAACCGCTGTTTTATACTGACCGACTTTAGAAACGCAACACCAGATTAATCTTTTTTAATTTCAAATATGCAATGTATGTTAAACATATGTATGAACATAAATTTCATTCATTACTTCATTGTTTAATAGTATTTTACTGTTCGAAAGTTGAATTGATAGATATTTTTTTTATTTTCAAATCATGTGGTATACACTGAACCCCTGGGTTTCTCCTTACCAATGGATGTGTCACCGTTGCAGGCAATGACTGCCTGTAACCAAAGCAAAAATGATTGTCAAAAAAGGTAAAGCAATTCTGTTAGTCATGTTTTGAGTTCCGTTTTGTACCTTCTGATTTTGCATTTGTCCCACCCATTACAGTGTGTTTTGGCAATAATGCAGTTTAAACTTTAGGCTTTTATGTTTTTTCTGCAGACGATTCTTCGGCATTTCAGTTTATGAGAAACATTTTTGGCATGAATCTGTCTGCCATGGCATTTGGCGATATGAAAAGCAGTTGACGTTGCAGCCGTAAACATGTCTTGCAAATGACGTCGCGTAATCAAATTCTATTGACGTGACGTTGTCACTACATATTGATCTGGTCATTGATGGTCATCAACAAATCCCGTCTACCTGTATCGTTGATTGAAGAACAGTAAGACGAGTTTTTGACGTCAAATTGTCTGGTTACAGCACGTTCACGTTTTCCAGCATGCAATACTCTTATGGGCTGATTTAGATTTTCATTGCTCAGTCTCGGCAATATGGAGATGCAACATGTTTTTCCTGGTTAAAGTGTGGGTATGGATTGACAGAACTGTCTAACGCAGAAAAAAAAAAACCTTAAAAAAATCATTTATGGGTTTCAAATTTCGCTTTTAGAAATTCGTGCGACTTCAAAACTCCGGTATGTTCAATTACCTCGGGTAATTCAGATATTGAATTTTTCTTAACAGAAAGAAGTATGGTAAGCATGAATAGTAGTTATTTGAGGATCTATAAAACATTAACAGTATCTATAGTATGTGATATAGTTTCTCTTCAGTTTCGGAATTTTTTCGCCTACGTTTTTTCTAAGCCTAATTTTACATTATACGTGTGCCCGAAGAGTCTTCTGAGGTCGAAGTTAACTGTTGTGGCTTGTTGTATTTGCTTGCGGGAACAATACAGGATCAATATGAAAACACCAGTTTAATACCACTCGATTTCTTTTTTATAAATATTTACAAGTAAATGCATTTTTACAAATAATAAAATGTATAGAGATAAATTAGTTACCAAGACAAATAGGAAGGAGTGTTGCAGTAATATCATTGTTTGTTCCGCTTCCGTTTGAAAGTTTCAAGATGGCGTCCGACATTTGTCCTAATTGATCTACCATTTTATGGTCGGTTTCAAATAACTCGGCCTCGATATCAAATTCTAAGTAAACTGGTTGTCCAATGGTTTTTGATGCAATCCATTGTGTGAACTCTGTAAGATAAATATAAAAAAAAGAATAAACGAGTTTATATTGAATTGAATCCGTTAATTTGACGTAATTTGACGTCAATCTCTTTATTATTGGCGTATTTTTGCTAGAATCAACGATTCAAATTAATTACCACATTTTATTCAATTGCTCACTTTGTTTGCTGTATTTCTTTCAATTTGAAAAGACTAATTTACTGATTTCTGTTCAAATATGTAATGGTTTAAAAAATACCTTTGCATTTTTTGTCTCTTGTTTTCTTGATGTCTGTAGTGTGAAACATCAAATATATAACGAAACCTCTCTGCTACCAACGTTTAAGGATTGAATGTTTTTTTTACTATATAACTTTAATAGAAAGATAGAAACTGAAAAAGTAAAAATGTTCATCAAGACAATATTATTTAGTGAAAGGACATCATATATATATAATGATTGATTGATTGTTGGTTGCTAAACGTCCAGTGGCAAATATTTCATGCATATTCAGGACGAGAACAAATTAACAATAAATACAATAGGTAGGTTCTGTAATAGGGGCGTCCGGGGTTAAGGTCCGCGTAATTTAGACTGCCACGGGAAATGAGGGAATATTGGATAGAGACAGCCTTGCAACAGGTCACCTACGGACCCCACAAAGAGTTGTTGTAAGGGTTCTTAACGTGCAAAGAGCGTGGTACTCTCTTTACACGAGGCATCGGATTTAACGTCCCCATTCTGACCGGACGTGGCTGCAAATTTGTACATCCCGCACAGCCAAACGGACGCCCCACTTTAGCAAGGGTTTTACTGCCGGTCGGAGGAAGACCAATGGTGACCATACTTCTATTCCCCAGTCACCCTTGGGGGCTCATATATATTTATTACTTCACGTTAAGTTAAATGATAATGGTAGCTGCTTTTCCTTCTGCCTAAGAAGATCATGCATGGAGTCAGCCTCTTAAATAAAGGAGCAAATCGGCCAGCAGTTGCGGCATATTTGGTTCCTATTGGAATGCCAATTGTTTGTTTGTCCTACAAGCGTAACAATTATGTTGACAATCAAGAAATCAAGCGTCTGGATAATGTCAGTTTCATAGCTTTTGTTGTTCAAATCAGAGTTGTTCTTACAAAGTACGATTTATTTCTCCCTAAAACAATATTATTTTTATCAAACAAAGCACGATCATTTTTTTAAAGTTGTCTTAGTTTGAAATGGGGAATACTTGTGTAAAGGGTACAAAAGTCAAATGATTTGATACTATTAAAAGATTGATTGGTTTTTTGCTTAACGTACAGTGGTAAATAGTGCATATTCAGAAAGAGAACAAATTTACAATTAACACAATAGGTAGTTCCGGTAATGGAGGCCGTCCAGGATGAAGGTCGGGGATATTTGGACTGCCATTGAAAAATAAAGGTGAATTGGATTGGGACAGAAATTTTGCCTTGCAACAGGCCACCTACGGACACATCAACAAGTTGTTACAAGGATCTGTCTCTACACGAGGCATCGGATTTATCGTCCCCATTCGGACCAGACGTGACTGCGTACTTATACAACACGTACAGCCAAACAAACGCCCCACTTTGGTAAGGTTTTAACTACCGGAAGAAGACCTGTAGTGACCATATTACTAATCCCCAGTCATCCTTTGTGGACTATTGAAAGAGGAAAGAGACTTAGGTTGTAGGTATTCAAACATATCTATGGAATTTGTTAGTATCCACATCTGGTCCATGTTATCCAAAGGAACATAGAACAGTCCAATGATAAAGTCCTCTTTAGTTAGTGTAATGGGAGTATATGGTTGAGATTTCAAGTGAGTTATCAATATCTAATTCATATATCATGTTTATATAATGTGATTAACAAAAACAGAAAAATCATGGGTTTTTCAGCTTATTAATTAATTTACGAGTTTTTTAGTATAAATATCATTGAAACCGTAAAGGTGGACTTGGGTATATAAACAGTATCATCCTTGGCTTTCTTCCGTTCCCGAAGTGAGACCTTGCTAAAGGGGTGTCGGTTTGGCTGCGAGGGTTGGATAAATTTGCAGCCGACACCGGTTGAAATGTGGACAATACATCCAACGCCTCGGAACAAGGCTGTGACAAACTTTTAGCACGTTAAAGGTCCGTTTCAACAATTTTCTGACTGGAATATGGCTTTTCTTCCCTATCCTTCATACCTACATGTTTTAATGGTACTCACAAATTCCGACTTTCATTCGGGTCAATATGTCTTAACCTTCCAATTGTATTAATTGTTAATTTGTTCTCGTCCTAAAACAAGCAACAATTAATCAATCATTAACCTCGATAAGCTAGTTTAATAATATAGCTACCATTTACTTGAGATTCATACCAACACGGAACCACTGAAAATAATCTTTTAGAAACAAAGAGTATACTTGAATGAACATATTTCGTTTGTTGATGTGGATCATAAGTGTTTCTCGTTTCTTGTTTTTTATATAGATTAGACCGTTGGTTTTCCTGTTTGAATGGTTTTACACTAGTAATTTTTGGGGCCCTTTATAGCTTACTGTTCGTTGTGAGCCAAGGCTCCGTGTTGAAGACCGTTCTGTGACCTATAATGGTTTACTTTTATAAATTTTGACTTGGATGGAGAGTTGTCTATGAGTTTGAATGTCCCTCTTGTATCTTTCGTCCCTCTATTGTCTCATTGGCACTCATACCACATCTTCTTATATCTATATAGTTATGTATAAGCGCAGGTGCATTTTTTAATCGATCAGTAATTACAAACCTTCTACAGATAACAAAACCATATCCATACTTTCAGTATCGGAGGTCGTAATGAGTTCCAAAATCCTTCTCAGAAATAAAGTCAGGGTGTATTGTAATAGTTCATCCGTTTCCAGCATTTGTGGCAATATATCTACATGTAGAACTATACTCCCTTTAGTGGCAACAATAAATTCTATTCCACTCAAGTCTTTATTGATCTCGTCTTTAAGGGAATTCAGAATATCAATTGTTTTCTCGACATCCTCCTCGTTCTGGAAGATGATCTGTACACGGACTGTACGTCTTCCTTCTAAATATTACAAAAAGTAAAACAAAACTCCAAGGAAAATTAAAAACGGAAAGTCACCTAACAAATGTTAATGTCAAAAACCCAAACACATCAAACGAAAGAAAATCAACTGTCATATTCCTGACGTGGTACATGCATTTCCTTGTGTACTAAACAGTGGAATACACCTTGTTGTATAGCTAGATAAACCTCTCATTTAATAACATACCACAAACCGATGTTCTCTGCCAGTTTTATGTTCGTGTTGAGATAAAATCACAACACTGAATACATGAGGGAAGGTAAAGGTGTTGTCTTACAAGTCTAATGCTACAAAAATATCAATAGCTCTAGAAAACAGATCATTGGCAAAAATGAAAATTCACTTCTTGGACGGTTATTGAAATCTTCAAATCTTCCCCTTCATGCAAGAAAGACATTTTTTATTTTGTTTAAATTCTGAGATCAAATGTGAAATTCATATACCTTTGGATTTATAAAATCATTGGCGTTCTTTCTGCAGACATTGATTTTGTTTTACAGCAACTACTTTCGAAACTAGGCATGTTCAAACAGTTTTGTCAAGAAACTAAGTGCAATGAAGAGTCTTCGAATGATTTTTCAAATTGAAACTTGAATCAGAATTTCTTTCTTCTTTCTAATTATATTGGATATGAAGTGACCTCGTGAGTGACTGAGGAATAGCAAATTGGTAACTTTCGACTTTTCAGGCCGACATTAAGATCTTACCAAAGTGGGGATGTGCCGAATGTACAGGTACACAACCACGTCCGGTTAGAATTTGGACATTAAAGTCAAAGCCTTGTGTAAAAAAAAAGTGCAACGTTCTCTGCAAGTTAAAACATTAGGCAAAGACTCTTTAATGAGTTATTATCTGACCTGTTGCATAGCAAAATGTCTGTATTTTTCCAATATCCCTTATTTGCAACTTGACGTTAAGCAAACGCCAATCAATCAATCATCCTTATCATATTTATTTAATAGCATACGTTTGCAAATTAGTTTTCTTTTGTTTTCTTTTTAGGTGAAGAAGCAAACCAAAAATAATATACATTCAGACAAATTACCTTCTGATTTTTCGTCCTTTAACAACGATCTCAGATTCCTCAAACTTTTATCAAAACTTTCTCCCCAGTAAAACTTTATAGGTTTTTTTTCAAATTGCACTGTAAAATTTAAAGATATAAGACAATTATTAGATAGATACCAAAACTAATATGATGCGCATTATAAAAATAAAAACAAAACGACAAACAGTAAAAACAAATTTGTTCCTTAACCTTTTTTTTTTGTCCATATGGTATATTGTGTATACAGAGCTTAAAATGAGAAGACTTACATATTGAATATAACACAAATGAAACGGACAAAATAAGAACAACATAAAATATAAACGGGATCAACCATAAGAAATATGGAAAAAATAAAATAAACCGGAAGTTAACATCTGAAAATGTTCCTTCCCCGCAAAAGAAACAAAAAAGCATGAACGTGAAAACAATTGCTGCTAAAGAAATACATTCGCATATCGGTTTTAGTAGACACAATAGTGTTTTCTGTACAAAATATGTCAGGTAAACTATAAACCAGAACATTAGGAAACATCGAGGACCTAAGCAAAAAAGGCAAAAATAAATGTCAGGTAAAATTTGCCTAAATGCCTTGCATCATTCGTTTTGTACACTAACGTTGATAATGAACATGTATCTCTTGTAATTTGATTAAAATTATTATTAAACGAAAAGTCTTCTGTCTATGAATGTTGACCTTTATAACTCCGACTTAGAATATAAATAAAAAGTCTTTTTTTTTTATTTACGACCTATGTGACAAGATTTCATATTCTTTATCAATTAATTTACCATTACAATTGTGAACAACTTTCTATTATCCATAAACAATAAATATAAATAACACACAATACAAATGCATTCAACATGACTACAAAAAATAGGTAACAGTACTATTTCAGTGTTATACATCGTTTGGGAAGATATAAATCAAGGAAACAAACAAAAGAGAGATTCGCAGCATGTACTGAGAAAGGATCAAGACCGGATGTCCCGACATGGTAAACATCTTGTGCTATCCATCATGCCCTGATTACGATTTCAGTAGTTCTCGTTCTTTCACCATATTTAAATAAATCTCAAATTATTGAAAATTATTATAAAATATAAATTATTATGTATACGGACGCCATCATGATTGGTTGGCCGGTATTGGGTATCTGTTTCACAGATGAAGACGAATATATTCCCTTTATCGTAACCACAATCCCGTCTTTTTTTTCCAGGAATGCATCCAACCAAATTAGACTTATCAAGGGGTTTTTAACATATCACGACGGGAGCACCATGTGGAGCAGGATCTGTTTACCCTTTCGATGGGTTTTGTGTTGCTCAATTTAAGTTGTTTTTTTGTGTACTGTTATTTATCTTTTCGTCGATTTTCGTTTTTGTTTTGCTATGGCATTTTCCATTGTGTTTTCGACTTATGAGAAAAAGGACCCCACAAAGACATACTAACAAAATTATGACATTAACTACGGTGGCAATCATACCACATCTTATGATTCTTATATATTCTTTCAGAAAATATAAACAATTATTATCTACTGTTACAAAAACGAATATGTTTTAAAAACGCTGAAGGTTTATATCTTACATTTTATATTTTCTAGCTGCTTTAAGGCGTTCTTGTATTTTGTCTGCATTTGCATATCCATACTGCATGTTTTATGCCCTATTATAACTCGTTTATAATTTGTTGTGTGGAAAAAGTTTATATCCATTCTATTGCCAATGTCACGAAAATTGTCGAAGTAATCATCAAATTCATCCTTTCCAATGTTTGTGTTACATCGGTGAGCTAGTTGGTTTCTGTAACGACGTATGCGTTCTACATCATCTACCAGATTTATATCTACTTTGTCTGGATTATTTCCCCATCCTTTTGTAGGAGGATTTATCAGCGAAAACTGTCTTAACAACTTATAAATCAATGTAATGTCCATTGAATCATACGAATTTGACGATTGTGAGTCATTTAGGATAATTTTCTGATCAGACGAGAAACTATTTAGATGCGGCAAGCACATTTGGTACAATTTGTTTGCAGAAATAATGGAGCCGATTATATCTCTGAGGATATTTGGAAAAGTGTCAATGATAATTCGTGAAACTCTTGAATAACGTTCTATGTTTTCACTATCTTCATCAACTGTTTGGATAACTACAAAACAGTTAAAACAGTTATATGAATATCTTACTTCATCATTTTAAGAGTAGCCTTTAAAGATATCTTACAAAAAATTTGGTTTACGGTCAATTTAAGATTTATTGTCCTGAATATCATTAAAAGATGCAGTGGAGAGTAATCTCTTTGAGATGGCAATCATCAAAGCCAAAATGACGCAATCAATGTTTCACCCTATCATTTCCTTCATGTAAGATTTATTAAAAAAAAAATGTAATATTCATCATATCAGCCGTTAAATTATTTAATACGTGACGAATGATACCTTTACCTTTGGAAACTACAAATTCCGATAATAATTAAGTGAAAGAAACCAAAATTTGACCTATCAATAATACCTATCACGATCACTCTCTTAAAAAAAACGCAGTTAATGTCAAATATATAATGTATGTGTCAGACAGTGTTAGAATTGTTAATCGTGTTATATAAAGGTTCTCACTCGGATGAATTTCACGAGTCTTACGGTTACTTTTGTTTGAAAATAAAAGAGAAGAAGAATTTACTTGTTTATTCTTGATTATTTATCTGTCAGAAAACATATTCTAGCATCAAGACTTCTACCAATCTTGCAACTGTCGTCATTTTCTTTTTTTTTTTAAATATCTAAAGTTCATAGTATATAACAACAGAAGTGAAAGCCGTGTAAAAATTTTAAATAAAATCATGAAGAATTGTATCTGGGAAGTCCATTGTATTTTCTATTATTCAAGATATTATCAGACTACAGATATGTTTGAGTAAATACATATTAGTTTGATACTACTTTACCATACCATTTATTTGCTGCATAAGTGCAAGTTCTTGAAGCATATCAGTAATATTAATATCAGATCTCTGAATTGTTTGGTACAACTGTATAGAAGTATCTTGACAGAGATACTTATCCACTCTTTTTAATACATCTAGCGTTTTTTTTTTTAAATTCACCGTAATATTGCTGTGATATTTCCTCCGACTTCTTTCTGATAACGTCATTAGTTGCATTAAGTATTCTCTGAACATCGTCGCCGATTTCGACTTCTGAAACGTGCGGAACATTCCCCCACTTACACGACGGTTCGTGGAATACATTTTCGTACCGCAATATTTTATAGCATAGTTCGATGGTGAAGTCATCTATATTTGGAAGTTTTTCCATTAAGGATATTTCATTCTCTGTAAAATCAATAGTTATGTGTTTCAGTTGATATTTACCTTGCAAACCTCTTGGACTTACACATTCTTTAAAAATATTTTGCATTACTTTTGGAAAAAGCTTTTTAACAATATTGCCTAGTCTTGCTTGTTTTTCTTTTGATGCAGCAGACATATTTATAGTTGCTGTGGTGAAGTTATATGCTACAATAGTAATTTAAAAAAAAAATTATTTAGACAATGCAAACATGGGATAGTTGATACGCGAATAAAGAAATTAACATAATGGCATATATAAACATAAATTGGTAAAAGTATTGAATAATTCCCTAATGCACACGAAGTATTATTTGCCGATCATTGAAGGTTCTTTGAACTACACATTTATTCAGTAATAATTGCTTGAAGTGTAATATTAATGCATCAATCGTTTAGCAAACATATTTGTTTAAAATATTTCAAGGCTTGACACATTTTTGGCTTTTATATTCTTAGCAAACATTGATATGTTTGAAAATACAATCAACATTTTATCTTGATGTTTTCGGACTGGTTGAACAAAATAATCATCATGTTCTCATACACCCGTCACCGTAGTTTGCATGTTAAGTTTTCATATCTTCGGAACAACAAATACAGATGTTAAAAAAATGAAATGGATGCATTACCTATGAGATTCGTGAAATAGGATCTTTTCAAAAAGTAAAATCTCAAAAATACTGAACTCCGAGGAAAATTAAAACGGAAAGTCCCTAATCAATTGGCAAAATCTCAAAAACTCAAACACATCAAACGAATGGACAACGACTGTCATATTCCTGACTTGGTACAGGCATTTTCTTATGTAGAAAATGGTGGATTAAACCTGTTTTTATAGCTAGCTAAACATTTCACTTGTATGACAGTCGCATAAAATTCCATTATATTGACAACGATGTGTGAACAAACATACAGACATAATAGGTAAAAATGTCAAAATTAGGGGTACAGCAGTCAACATTGTGTTATTATCTTAATCACTAAAAAAACAAACAAATATGTAAACAAACTATGTCACAATAACACAATGACGGGATGTATAAGTACAGAGCCACGTCATATGTAACAAAGAAACACTAATGGTATATAGACAAAGCATATTAGCAAAAATGAAAGACAAGAATACAAAAATTATCATAGAACAGTAATACAATGACGGGATGTATAAGTACAGAGTCACGTCAAATGGATACCACTTAAAACAGACTAAACAGTAAAAGTAATATTCATAAAGACAAATAATCTAAGAATACTAAAACACGTTATTAAGATGATAAACAACGTCAGTACCCAGATTCTATACTTCAAGACCATCGTGTATTATTTGTGAAGTTGATACGGAATATTTATCAACAAGGTCTTGGTACCTTCCGATGAACTTTTTTCGAAAAAGGACGAGACGTTCTTTGACATACCCCTGGTTCATCAACTTTCTGCTCAGACACTGGTGGCGTTTTACAAAGTCTGAGTAGTTGCTGCATGTCCTCGAATATCGAATAAGTTAGGAAATGTATATCCCATATGCAGGTAAAGTTGGTATATTGCTACTAAGGTGGGGGAAATTGATAATTTCAAAATTAAAATCGTCTCGTTTGTCATAGATTCTGGTACTGAGATGACCGTGTATGTCAAATTCGAGGTATAAGTCTAGAAATAAGGCGGAGGAAGCCGTGTCTGTTGTTTCTTTAATTTCTAGTTCTTGGGGATATATTAATGGAAGCCAATCAGAAAAGTTTGGATTGTTAATGGATTGATTGATCGATTGTTGGTTGCTTAACGTCCAGGGGCAAATATTTCATGCATGTTCAGGAAAAGAACAAGTTAACAATAAATACAATAGGTAGGTCTTGTAATAGAGGCCATCCGGAATGATGGTCGGGGAAATTTAGACTGCCACTGGAAAATTGGGGTATATTGGATAGGGACAGAAATTTTGCCTTGCAACAGGCCACCTATGGACCCCTCAAAGAGTTGTTGCAAGGGTTCTTAACGTGCAAAGAGCGTGGCACTCTCTTTACACGAGGCATCAGATTTAACGTCCCCATTCTGACCGGACGTGGCTGCAAACTTGATACATCCCGCACAGCCAAACGGACGCCCCGATTTGGCAAGCGTTTTACTGCCGGTTGGAAGAAGACCACGTGACCATATTTCTATTCCCCAGTCACCCTTGGGGGGATTGTTAATTGAAAGAACATCATCAATATATCTGAATGTAAAATTAAATGACCTGGCTTCTTTGATATTTTTGTTTTTGACAAGTGTCTGAAGAAACTCCGATTCATGTGAAAATAAGTAGAGGTCGGCTAGTAAAGGCGCACAGTTCGTTCCCATAGGAATGCCGACAATTTGTTGAAAAAGTCTACCCCCAAATGCAACAAATATGTTGTCAATAAGAAACTCCAGCATACTGATCACTTGTTTCTCTGTGTAACATGTTTTACCTTTTTGTTCACTATTAACAAAATATGCCGTAAGGTATCCCAAAGTAATAAATGTATAGCGTATGCTACCATTTTTATGTTGAAAAGCATTGTGGATTATTTCTTTTAAACGATTTTTCAATTTCACATGGGGAATGGTGGTATACAGGGTTGAAAGATGAAAAGTTTTGATAGAACTAATTTCAGAAAAAGATCGAGATTTAAAATTATCCAGAGTTTTATAGAATCCACATGTGGTTTATATCACTACGCATGTTAACAGTTTCACAGTATTTCTGAAGACCCTCTTTCACTGCGGACAGATTTTTTGTCAATCGAATGGACAATTCTTTAGTCGAACATGCAGATGATGAATTAAAAAAGACAGTGCATTAAAAGGACAAGCTTTAATTATTCCATGACAAACCATCCCCGATTTTTAGAGTTTTGTTTGTAGTGTGTTTTAAGAGTTAGATTGTCTTTCTGTCATGCTTTATCAATTTTTCTTCGGCTTAGGAGTTTGGAATGCTCCTATGATATCTTTAGCCTCTTTTTTTAGAAATCATTTTGAAACTATAGTTTTAAATTCAGGTTTTGCGGTTGACGCAGCCGAGGGTGTCAGATTTTCTTAACGAACTATACTCGTTCCGTTAGTTGATAACGTTTAGTTTTGTCAGTTTTAAAAATACCTTGTATTATGGTAATTTTGTTATATCCCCCCCTTATTGGGTCCAACTAGCACACTTATCTTATGAACCTGCTGGTTCAAATCTCAAACTAGTTTGATCGTTTGTCTATTATTAATATCACGAGATGTGTAGTTGAACATACAAGCGGCTTGCACAGCCATTTTGATTTCTGTACACATAAGCTTGTGGCATTTTGTGGAAGGAGTGCGGTTTTCACATCTTGAGTCAGTACCGCTCTGACGAGAATGATTCTAGTTCAAATGATCCGTGTGTAGGTGAAGCCTATGTTTTGGTTTTAGCAGTATCATGGAATTGAAAGATTTTGTTTTAGGAAAACAAATGTATGTATTCAAGCAATTTCTGATAGTCATATAAACACCTAAGATCCCAGGTCGATTACTTAGGGGCCTCTTTATTTTTAACAGCCTCATTACACAAGTGACAAAAATCAGCTCAGTATGAACTCCCATAGTTTTACATGTTTAAATAACCAGAATACTTGCTATGACATAAAACATAAAACATCATAATACATGTACATTATACATCATGATCGTAAATACGGTTCATTGACTCCAATGTGTTGTATAATCATTGAAAATTATTTATATGGTTGACACAAATAAAATTTATATTCTGGAATTGAACATTGTTGATGTTGCCACAAAAGTATATGTATTCGTAATATACATGTACTCATGAATGAATTATAAAATTAAAGATAAAGAACGTGTGGTAAGAACTAAAGTTGCATGAAGAATGATATATTTTTTTGATATTTCACTTATTTATATTCATAATGCAGGACATATGCAGTCATAAAAATTTAAATACCGATTACAATGAAAAAATATTGAGTTTTCTTTCTGTCTAAAATATCTTTATATTTTGCACATTTGCACAAAGTATAACCTAACATACAATAACGGTGATAACATAAATAAAAAACGGAACACACTTTTAAGCATAGAGCAGTAAACTAAGTATAATTTCCAATATTTGTTCAACTTTAACTCTGCATATACTTGTATACAATCCATTCAGGCGTTGCAAGATAATTTTTAATTCGTACTTCACGTGAAATTTCAACAATGTCCGTATAGACTAAATATTTAGTTTAATTTTATGAAATTTACTTATATAACGAATTTTCCAGTAAAAGTCAATTTAAAATGAGACATCTTCATGACTATTTCGTTAATAATTGTATTTTTAGGATTATGCATTATTTATTAAATTGTGACTTTTTATAATGTGTAGTTGTTATTTATTCAAATTTGCAAGCATGATGGTGGCATGAAAATTTAAATCCGGGAGTATTCTGAAATACAGTTCCGTTTATAATTTGGTTGTTGTCATGTTTCATTACATGATTTAAAATCCGGAAGCGGAATGATAGATGATGTTTATATCGTCGCAAAATACAATTTTGTATAATTTAAGCTTTAAATTTTGTATAATTTAAGCTTTAAATAATGCGAAGGACTGTGAAAAAATACAATACTACAATCAAGTTCTTCCATAACCAAATCGTTTAAATATGTTTAGGCTCCGTTCTCTTTTTGTAAAGATTATTCGGTAAATGAAGACTAGTTGTGACGATAACCCATTTTTGCAATGTAAGATCTATTCAAGTTTCGTAATGAAGAGTTGATAAAGTTATTGATTGTCAAAACAAAAAGTTTTCACCATATATTGAACCTTAAAATTGACCACATAAGGTGTCGGTCGGGATGCCCAAATTTAATCACATGTGAGACAGAAAGAAAATCTCACTTCAGACAATTGTCATGAAAGAGTGCACTGATATTTATTTAAACAAAAAGGATTAATAAACGATTAGAAGATGGTGGGTTATTGACGTAGATGTAAGCTTATAAAGGTGACCGTCAGGACTTAAACAATTATGGTTGCGAAGTTCGACACACACATACAAGTGTGGACATGAACTGTGTTGTTTAATAACAATAAGTGAATGCCGGAGAAATATAATTTAGACTTTAAACAGTATATTCAAATTAAACTTCTGATTATACACTTGTTTTAGTGTATGAAGCAGGAGTAATAGTCAAGTAACTATTCGTATAAAAAACACGCAATCACTAGTTTGTTTACGTCAGTTATGCTGATACGGTTATTTCAAAACCTCAATTTAATTAAAATTTCTGAAATATACATGCACATTTATTTAAATCTTCAGTATCATAACAATTGCTTTGGATGCTTCTTATATTGATATTTTGAAAAATGTTCATCGTTGCCTTAAAACAAATAGTATACACATAGAAGAATAATATTGCCAATGAGAAGTGTATTTTCAAATAAAAATTGTATTCGATTGTTGCATTATTTTGAAATTTGTTACTTATAACTTAAGGAAAATATTTAATATAGATAGCTTCAATTATTGAAGTATATGATATCTATTTTAAACTATTGATAGGTGGCATTTTATTATTTGTTTACTACTAAATGCTACCATATTATTAGCCACATTGACAACCTCTTCCTTTTTATCGAAATTGCTGCTCAATATAAATTCTAATTACATTGATCCTTTTATTAATTTTTTATTGATATTGCAAAGTAATATTTATTTTTAAATATTTTGTTGCCAAGAACTCTTTAAGGGCTAAATTTATTTTGTAGCAATGTGTGTGTAAATTAAACATCGTTGCAACGAAATGTCCATCATAACCAGATTGGTTTTATATTTGTATGCACGAACGACTGAAATCGACACTACATAAGTTTTACAGTCACCATCACGAATTACCTGACCGAAACGATATGGGTGTGTATCAATTCACTTGCGAACTGATTTCGCGGTCGTAGATCCTAGATAACAGATGATCATTCTGACCTGTAAATTTACAGATTAGGACAATTTTACAGATAATTCAAATAACTTGGAATGGATGCATGCAGTAGACACTTTCCTTCCTGAAACACGCGGTCAAGCTCCATTTTTGAGTTCTCTCTAATTTAAATTTCTTCCTCGATTTGCACGTTCGTAATAAATTAATCAGATTTGAACATTTTAGCTCACCTTTCCAAAGGAAATGTGAGTTTTTGCCATCACTTGGCGTCCGTCGTCGTCGTTCGTCCGGTGTAAACTATTTCAAACATCTTATCCTCTGAAACTACTGAATTAATTCCAACCCAACTTAAGGTAATGATCCTTAAGGTATCTAGAATAAAGTTTGTGTTTTATATTCTGTTTCGTAAAATAATCATGGCCGGCATGGCTTAAAATTGAACATAGTGGTAAAATGCATTTTTTGGCTTATATCTCAAAAACTAAAGCATTAAGAGCAAATCTGACAGGGGTATAAATGTTCACTAGTTCAAGTTCTATCAGCCCTGAAATTTTCAGATGAATTTAACAACCCATTGTGGCTAAATTGGTAATTTTAAGGTAATTTTGCACTTTTTGGTTAATATCTCGAATATTGTTATAGATAAAGATAAACTGTAAACAGCAAAAATGTTCAGCAAAGTAAGATCTACAGATAAGTTTTATGACCAAAATTGTCAATTGACCCTTTAAGGAGTTAATGCCCTTTAAAGACAATTTTTCACAATTTGTTCATCTAATCTGCTTACTTTGAAAAATCTTCTCCTTTGAGGCTGCTGAATCAATTTCAGCCAAACTTGGGCTGAATGAGTTTCAGAGTTTCTAGTATAAATTTTGTATTTCATTTCATTGTACGTCAAGAAACATAGCCACTATGGCAAAAATGAAACATTTGTTGTTGCTTTTGAAGCAAATATGACAGATAAAAAGAACATTTAAATGGCATTTTTAAGTCACTTTTTTAATATATATTGAAAAGCAAAAATAATCATTGTAGAAAGATTTAAGCAAAAAATTTACAGCTGAGCGATTCCGGTTCTTGAGAGTCTCTTGTTTAACTACGATTGTCTATTATGTTTTCGTTATTGCTATATATTGGTTTCCTTTCATTTTTAAATTGATGACCTTGCCGAAAGTACACCAATTACCTATTTTCAAAGAAATCTTAAAGAGTTGTAATTTTATGAGAATTCTTTAAATATAACAGCAAACTGGTTCCGATCTGCAACTTTACCGATTGTGTCCTTTTCATGATAGTAACATTTCAACTGAGTTTGGATTCGCATGGTGGATGGTGCATGCATACCGAGATAAGCTTTCCTGGTGCATGCGTAGCAGGAGACGCTTACTTGGTGCATGCGTAGCAGGTGACGCTTACTTGGTGCATGCATACCGAGATAAGCTTACCTGGTGTATGCATACCGAGATAAGCTTACCTGGTGTATGCATAGCAGGAGTCGCTTACCTGGTGCATGCGTAGCAGGTGACGCTTACCTGGTGCATGCATACCGAGATAAGCTTACCTGGTGTATGCATACCGAGATAAGCTTACCTGGTGTATGCATACCGAGATAAGCTTACCTGGTGTATGCATAGCAGGAGTCGCTTACCTGGTGCATGAGTCGCAGATGACGCTTACCTGGTGCATGCGTAGCAGGTGACGCTTACCAGGTGCATGAGTAGCAGGTGACGCTTACCTGCGAAACAGCATCCAGTTGTTCATTTTGAAATTTTCAAATCATTCAATTCCTTGAGTTGTCTCTTCCTTATCGATTATCAAGATTTAAACCTCGCAGTAAACTACTGTCGCCTTATTTATTATACATTTATTATTGGCATTATTCAAACAATCAAAGGTCATTCTTAACTCCTAAATGGTGTACACAAAATGATGAGCACTATTTCCAACTACTCTTTTGTCCTTAAAAACAGCAAATTACAATTCCAAAAGGACGTAATCATGCGTTTTCAAATCATGCAATGGAAAACATATAGTATCATTTTCTAATTTACCAAGGACTGGAACCTCTTCAATGGCAAAACTGAAAATTTCTATACCTAACCTGCCCTCTATTTTGTCATTAGAAATTTTAAATTAATATTTGACAACCATTAATTGGACGGAAAGAGCCGGAGACACCTGCCGTACTACCGTCTACAAAAACTGTTCCAATCGATAGATTTACGTTACCTTAATTAATTGTTGGTTTCAGGTCAAGATATTTCAAAATGATATCCTAGTATTTCGTCTTCTTCTTTTGTTGTATCATAAAGAAAAAACGAATATTAATCCCGTGATGCAGTTTTGATATCATATCATTCAAAAAACATAGTATCTGTATATACATTTTGCATACCGTATATTGGGGTTTTTTCGCGTGTATTTAATTTCCGCTTTTTTGCGGCAGCTAAAGAAAAGAGAAAATTTAACCCCACGTAAATGTCATTGCATATTACTAGATTAACCACTGTTTCAACGTTGAATACGATATAACGTAAATTTAAAGAGTTTACACTTAATGGATATGTATGTTTTCACAAGAAATAACTTAAAATATAAAATCAGTCTTTTGTGTTACTCGACAGATCACGAGATTGTGCATATTTATTTAAGATCTCTGTTTTCATAATAATCAAATTAGTTAACCTTACATGTCATACCTTTCGACATATGATAAAACAATGTTAATTAGCGACTATCTATTTATTGTTTTTATGAATTTAACATTTTTCATATACGATGAAAAATGGTAAAATCAAATTAACACGAACATTTGCACAAATATGCAATGAAATGTTCTGTTATACCACAACAACCTTCAATTTTAACATCTCTCACAATACTACACAATGATATTTTGCAAAAAATATACACAGTGAAAATTTAACTTGCCCATTTCATCATCAAATCACGAAAATAAGCCGACGCTTTGTACTCTTATTAGTGCGGCACAGAGACAAATAACCTCAGGACATTTTAACTGACAATATAAAAAGAAAAGAAAAACAATTTCTGCATTAAAATAATGTGTTTTCATCATAAAGCAATTCACGACTGGTCTCTAATGGATTTATTTCATTAAGGCTCTTTGTTGGATGTGAAATCAATGCTGTAAGAAATTAGCGTTAAGGTTGACAACATCATTCCAAACTGTCAGGTTTACCAGTGCGACGGAAACCAACACATATAAACATAGATATGGAAAACATTGGCAATTATTCAACCAAATCAAAACAAAAGTATATACAAACAGAATACAGAGATCGAGTTGTTAATAAATTCCACGAATATTGGTAACCAGCGAATAATTAATCCACAGTATATACGATTTATTGCCCTTATATGACGGTTTTAAAAAAACTTTTTTTCGAGTTTTGCCAAAATACTTCGAAAACTGTAATAGATATGTTAAACATTACACAGCAAAATAATTAACAACAAACTCCGATTTTTATAACCACTACAAACACACCAACTTTTATCCTAATGTACCATGTTTTGATTGATAAAGTGTCTTGATCTGTATGTAATTAAACATCAATAAACACAGGTGAACAACACAATCTAAATTATACTTAACTTGAGAGCTTTATCTAAGATTTGACAGATGAGTGTATTTTCAAACGTTAAACCTAGCAAAAACTGAGTTCAGAAATAGAAACTTGCTTCTGTAAGAAAAGAAAAAAAAATCACCTGAACAAGTTAAATAATACATTAGAGGTTCCAGTGTTTGACCCAAGCATTAAATATTGTTTACATAAACTTATTTAATCTCAGGGACTATATACAGGCTATAGATAATATTGACTTCAAACGGTAGATAATACACTTGTCTGTTGTGTGTGTGAAACGTTATATTATACACTTGTCTGTAGTGTGTGTCAAACGTTAGATTATACACTCGTCTGTAGTGTCAGTCAAACGTAAGATTATACACTCATCTGTAGTGTGTGTCAAACGTTAGATTGTACACTTGTCTGAAGAGTGTGTCAAACGTTAGATTATACCCTCGTCTGCAGTGTGTGTCTAACGTTATATTATACACTTGTCTGTAGTGTGTGAAATATTAGATTATACACTTGTCTGTAGTGTGTGTCAAACGTTAAATTATACACTTATCTGTAGTGTGTGAAGCGGTTATAATAACAAAATTACTATTATTTTCGAAAAGGTAAACAATCACTAGATAGTTTAGGTCAATAGCTATACAGAAAACATTATCAAAGATTTTTATAAAATCTATTATTCTACCGTACATCTATTATAAACAATTCTATTGGGTAACACTTATCACGTGACATGGCATAATTCAGTTAATTTTCATTTAAATGCAAGGAAGGACGAATAACCCTATTATTCACCGGAAAATAACCTTTTGGGTTCTTGATTTGTACAAGAGTTATCTCCCAAAAATATGACGTCACAGGCGTTAATTAATAAGCAAATGGATCGTTCACGCTACAGGAAGGTAGTCCATCGAGTGACTAGGAAACAAGGCTTGGAAAATCATCTAATGCCGTTGATATCTCGTATAAACGGCTCTTTTCAGGGCTATCAATATTTAAAAAAGATTCTACCCTTGTTGTATACGAGAAATTCTAAGACACACATTTTTTTTTCAAACGTTTACTTGTGTTTGTTACTACAGTAAGATCTTCTTCAATGGTTCAAACGGCCCATCCACTGTTCGTTCGGTATAACAAAATAATTGTGGCCCCTTAGAATCGATGCATATCAAACATTGCCAACCATAAACAATTATTTCACTTCGGACTGCACCCTCAGTAAAATAATGTTCTCGTGTTGACAATTTATAATATTCACCTTTTCTACGGGCCATAATTGTATATTGATCTGTTTAACTTTGTTAAAGTACATTTGAAGTACATATGCATATTCATATTGTTTTTCATACATTATAGAAATAATTGCTGCAGACGCTTGTTGGATTGATATTTTGAAAAAAAGTTTATCTTTGCTTTAAAACAAATAATATAAGATTATTTTTACATCACACTTCGAATCCGATCGATGCATATAACACCGAATCCGACCGATGTATACAACACCGAATCCGACTGATTTGTATAACACCGAATCCGACCAATGCATACAACACCAAATCCGCCCGATGCATATAACACCGAATATGCCCTATGAGTCATTTTAAAAGTCGGAAGAAGTTCCGTTTCTTTGGTTTTTATTCCCTGCTTATTTGAGCAATATTAAGTAAAAAAGTTAACGAAAACAAAACAGTTATACAAAATAAAAGGTACGAAAAATAAACAAAATGTTTAAAAAAAAAAGCTGCAATATAAATATAAAGGTTTGATATGGCAGTAGCCAATATAGCCAAAAATAAAGAAATGTTTGATAGCCATTTTTATTTGCATATCAATAATTGTTAACTAGTACTTCAAACTGGTACCTTTTTATTCAACACATGGACCGCCCGTCTGCATCATCCTATTACATAAAAAAATAGATTGCTGCTCAATATAAATTCCAATAGAATAGAGAATGTAAACGGGGAAAGCATCAAAGTGACAACAACCCGACCCAAGAGCAACAAAAAATCAAAACAACCAATGCATCTTTAACATAGCAAGAAAATACAAAATCCGGAGACGGACTTCTGCTGGCCCGGAACAATTGGTCAATTTTAATTTTTTAAATTTTGAATTGACAAATGACAAAAATAAGAAATTTTTGATTCGACAACAACTATTTTAAAAGCTTAACTGAACTTTGTAACAATGTACGTGTAAATACGAAAGGAAATTTCGATCATAACTAAATTTAATTAAACAAAAAAATGCACGAACGACTGAAATCGACACTTCACTAAATTTACGGTCTTCATCACGGCTTAACGATATATCTGTGTCTAAATTCACTTGAGACCTGTTTTTGCGATCTTAGATCTCTATATATCAAACTTTTCATCTGATCTGCACATTTACCGATTGTGGCATTTTGACTGAGTGTGGATTCCCATAGCAGTGGATGCATGAATACGGTGAAGCTTTACATGATGCCGCACCTGGTCCTACTCATTTTGGTGTTCATGCCATTCCGTCGGGTTTTAATTTTTACTTGATTTGCAAGATTTAAATGACTTGATTTGAATATTGTTTTACTACTGTTGTCTCTGATGTTTTCGAATGACTTAATTTGCCGAATGAACATTTTTACCTTCTTCAAATTAAATCTTTAAAAGTTCAAACTGCATAACAATTTTTTAAACAAGAGGCTGTCAAAAAAAAAAAATAGACAAGAGGATGTCAAATTGAAATCAAACCGGATTTTTGTATAGGAAAATGACAACTGAAAATCTATACCCCTAAATCAATCAAGTAAGGAAACCAAATGAATTTTGGTAGGGTTCTGAAATTGAATGGTCAAAATCAATCTAAGTATCAACTTCCGCTACTTAAAGGTCTACAACGATAAATGCTAAATTCTCGAAAGTCGAAGTTGACTTTCTTTTAGTAATAGAACCCATAATATCTGAATTTGATAAGGCTTCGTCAAAGCGATTTCTAGTTATTGCACGGACAACGCTCTAAGTATCACCTTTCTTTACTTAACGGTCTACATTTCAGCAACGATAAAAGTTAAAATCGTGAAAATCGAACTTGACCTTCATTTAGTCACAGGAAACAACATATCTCAATTTGAAAAAAAAATCGTCGAAGCGTTTTCGAGTTATTGCACGGACACTTTTTGGCAGCTGCCCGTTTGCCGTACATCACCAAATTAATAATCGAGATTCTACTTTGGAAATCCGGTTAAAAATCGGGTCTTGTATGTAATTTTACCGTTTATGACATTTTGACTGCGCGTGGATTCGGATGGATGGTGGTACGTGTATAGCGGGAGCGCGTTATTGGGCGACGCATCCTTTTGTTCCTTTTGACAATTGCGATTCCTTCAGGTTTTGATTGTTTCCTGTGGTTGCCTCTTTTTAATCGATTTTCGAAATTTGAATATCGGTAGAATATGTCGCCTTATTTATTTTACATTTATTAGTGGCATTGTTCAACCGATTTAGGGTCACCCATATCTCCCGAATGGTGTTAAAAAAATAATTAACACCTTCCAACTGCTTTGTCTAGAGAATCAGAAAATTTGAATTTGAAAAGGATGTAATAAAGCGTTTTCATGTTATGCCATTAAAAAAACATAAAGTGCCATTTCCAATTTAGTAAGGACGATAAACCCTGAACGGCAAAAGTTATAAAATGTCCAATATCAAAATTGATCCCTATTTCATCATGAGAAATTGTTGTTTGAAAATTGGTTGAATAGAAACGGCCGGAGACACCCGCCGTACTACCCAAAATCAATAACGAATTATCGTCGGAAAACCCGAATAAATTCGAATGATTCATACTACCTTAACACTGTGACTTGTTGATTTTAAGTAGTAGTTTGTCTTACCTTTATGTGTATCATCAATAATAACACATATTGATCCCTTGATGAAGTTTAATTATCAGATCATTGAACAAATATGGTATATGTATAAATATAACATATTGTATGTTTAATCTAATCATCCACAATTGAATTCCGTTGAATGTTAAATATATTATTATGTTATGAAGTTACGCTTAAAAGTTTAGCGAAACAGTTGACATCACTATTAAAAAGTCTTATTATTTCACGTTAAAAAGGGTTCTCAAACTTAACTTTGGAGAGGATTTGCTTTTATGTTCCTGTGCAGATTGGAAACGTATTCACTGACCTATTGAATTATTACATTTTTTTCACAACATTGTTTTAATTGACTTTTAGTCTGGTAATCACTGCTACGCAGAGATATATGGGCTTGGAGGGGGGGGGGGGTTAATTCCTACTGTACCTACTGCTATAGATATGTATTTTAGAAAGCAATGTTTTCATACCAAGAAGAGAGTAACAAATGGTTTCTACTGAATATTTTTAAACAGACTCATTGTTGGAAGTGAAAACAATGCGGCAAGAAATTTACGATTATGTTGACTTCCAATTTCAAAACTGTCAGGTAGACCAATATTGGTATGGAAAACAGTTGACATTTCTTCAACCAAATCAAAACAAATTATCGACAAACTGAATACACAGATCGAGTTCTTAAAAAACTTCCACGAGAATTGGTATCTAACGAATAATGAATCAACAGTATACATGAAGGCAACAGTAGTATACCGCTGTTCAATAGTCATATTGGATTAAGCAAAAACAAATCACGGTAACAAACTAAAACCGAGGGAAACACATCAACTTTAAGAGGAAAACAACGGAACAACAGAAACAATGAACTACAACAAAAGCAAACGCCAACATGCATAGAAACGGACTACAGATAACAACTGCCATATTCCTGACTTGGTAAACACGTTATTGCCAGATATTTATAAACACTACAAATAAACCAACTTTCATCCTTATTTTGATTGGTAAAGTATCTTAGTCTTTATGTCAATAAACCTCGATATACCTATCAAAACAGGCGAACAACACATTCTAAATTGTACTTAACTTTGGAGTTTTATCTGATAAGATATGACAGCGGAGTGTATTAACCTTACCAAAAATAATTCTTCTGTTTTGTCGTTAAGTATTTTTTTTCTAGAAAGTAGTGTATTCTTATGGCGTCAGTTTAAGATCGCCATTTTCATACTTATGCAAATAAAGAGATCAGTTTAGAATTTTCTGTGTCCAAAGCCTTTTTCCTAAGATTGTTTTTTTTATAAGAAAATGCTCAAAACTTAGCATTTTAAACCAAGGAATGTACAAATACGTAAAAATAATAGGAGCTATCAAACTAAGAAATTAAAATAAAACGATAAAAACAGTGTCGGAGTTCTTATTTATCGTAGCTTTTGATCAATTTGAGAAAGTATAGTTCTAATATGAGCACTTTAATGACGATTTGTGTGAAGTTTAACGTTTTGGTGTTTTCACAAGATTTATAACAAATAGACTAAACAATGTAAGAAAGAAATATGATCAGTGAAATAAGATATACACAAATGTTTATTAACTCCATATGATAGATAATCATGGTCAAAGCAAAATACAAACATTGACCAAAAATATTTATATATGTAGTAAATCCTTTAATGATTTTATTCAGCAGTCACAAAAACCACTATTGATTGAGAGAAACTGTTGGCAAAATTGATAAACAACCGTAATGATCTTCAAATCACGTAACAATAGGTAGATATGAACATGCTTAATCCTGTCAGATTTTCTCTCTCTTCAACATTTTATAGACAATACTTCCATTTGCCCATATGGTTAAGTATAAGACTTGGCCGCCATGTTGTTTACCAGACATACAAGTATTTCGTCACACCCTTATGCAATCAAATTTACAAATATAATGAAACGTTTTCGAAAAAATAACGGGATGTTATACACAATAGTGTACTTTCAACAAAAGTCTGTTTATTCATAGAAAAAAAAAACGTTCTGAAAATTTTGGTATTTCTCACATTGGAATCATCTTTGAACAATTGGGAGTATTTGCTTGTCAAACTTAAACTTCTGTTTAAAGTTACTTAAAAAATTTCCTGACAAATTTTGAATTCTTTACAAAATAAAGATTGATTGTAAAGATTTGGTATTGGTTCACAACCAAATAATTCCGCCAATTTGGAATTTTATTGGGAAAAAAAGAAAATGTAGTATTTTTTTAAAAATAAAGTGCACTTAGATTTATATCATTTCCTTTAAAACGCGATTTTTTTTTTTTTCAAATATTCGTAATTTGCCGAAGAAAATGGTATTATTACAAAAACTTATATTTTGCAATAATGTATGATGAAATGCTCGATTTGCCAAAAACAGATGTATCAATTTACACATAAAACGTTCTCATGTAAAATTTTCAATTTCATTTAATGAAAAAAATACAAAAAAAAATATGTTTTAAACAGTACACAAAGCTATATATGACTTTCTTTTTAAATACCCACCAAAAATTGTTTTCCTAAAACTTTGATAAATTTTCAAAAATTTAATATTTTTACAAAATTGTTTTTTCGCATTAAATTTGAAACGTTTACCACATTTGATTTTGAACCAGAATAATGTTCCTGCCATGAATCTTTTCTTAAAATTCGACGGAAAATAATATTTTGATACTTTTAAATTTTATTTTACTGATTTATGTAAGTAACTTGTAAAGGTTAAAAAAAATTTCAAAAATATTTGCTATTTTATGTATTAAAAAAATATCGCAAATAGCCAGTAACCAATATAAATTATCTTTTTTCATAAATAACTGTTTTCTGGCATACATACAATAGTTAACATTTGATTATTGTATATAACGTTTACAATAAATGACTTAAAATATTGTCTTGATTCGCTCGCAATTTGAGCTTTTACATTCAATTTTATTCCGCAAAATGAAAGGATTTTTTTTTACCAAAATTTGTCTTTCACAAGATTTTGTTTGTCTTTTCTTTTGTTTTTAGAGCCAGCAATTTATTTGGAAACAATTTGTTTTATGTTTACTCTTATAAAAAAAACTGCGTCAAAATATTAAATGTCTTTACAAGTAAGTGAACATTATTTTATACGAATTATTGGCCAAGGTAGAAGTATGTGTCCGCTCTTTGGTCAGGTTGTTGTCTCTTTGACACATTCCCAATTTACATTCTCAATTTTATGTGTTTTAACCTTTCCATTATATAGTTTCTGAAAGTTTTTGCTCCTGGAGTGATGGTCAAAATAAAGTAATATGTATCATTTAAATTCTTAGACCTTTACTTTTCCTGTTTGAATTGTTTTACACCGGTCATTTTGAGGTCCTTTATAGCTTGTTGTTCCGTGTGAGCCAATGCTCTGTGCTGAAGTCCGTACTTTGATCGAGAGTTGTCTCATTGGCACTCATACAACATCTTATTTATCTTGTTTACAAATGCATATGTATCATCAGTTTTATAGGCATGTCAGTTAAGAATTAATAAAGGTTACTCTCCAGTGTTACGCCCAGAAATCACCTTTAAATTGTAGTCAACAAAAGACTCTAATCAATAATAAAATTTAACAGTATCTATTATACACATGTTTAAAAGCAGTATTATACAAATAGAAATGTCAACTTAACTGTCAAAATATAAGTCCGATCCTTTGTCTTTTCTTTATCCGGAATCTTTCTCGTAACTGTACTGAAACCCAAACAGAATATTACGTCAAATAAGTCAAATCTAGTATGATGTTGTTCGTAAATAAAAGTGTCAATTCAACAACTTCAGACAACTTCTGGGAATCCAATGTCTACGTCTGAAAGTTTAACTTCAGTGTCTGTATATATATATAGTTGTCACGGAAATCTCTAGAACACTGTTGTAGGGAAACTCCTAGAAAACTGTAGAACGGAAACTTCTAGATAACGATAGATGTTTGAATTACACATTGTAGATCATGATCATTCCAGAATTATTATGCAAGTCAAAATAGAAAGTTCGTATCATTCAATCAGTATCTATGATTGTTCCAGTGATTTCTAAACTGCACAGTGATAAGATTATTTTGTAAACAAATATAAATATTATGTAAACAAATTATAAGGCCACACAATTATGCCAATTAAATAAACATGATAGTTACAATATCATAACTCCACTCTTAAATCTTTGGCCCGCTGAAGTAAATAAAATAAATAAAGGTAAACAAATGAGCATTAATTGTGTGACTAAACTATTTGTTTCTCTTTTGTAAGCAAACTGGAATATTGATTAAAGAATTGCTGGAGTTATCAACCTTTATAATGCCAGGGTTATTTGAATAAAAGCCTCTTTAAAGATATATTGATAACTCAAATGCAGTACAAATTGAAAGCAGGTAAGAGTTGCAGAATTATGCACAACATTGTCCTGATACTTTCTGCAATAACGTAAAAACAACTGCTTCAGCTTTCATTAAAAAGTATTTTGAAATAAATTTCACCCAACAACACAAAATGTCTACTTGATGAGAGAAAACGTGAAAACTGACAATTTAGAAATAGAATAAGATAAGCAATGAAAGAAGATATCCTTCACCATGATTTATTTGTTTTATAATGTTGCTGCTTACAATTTCTCAGTATCAGAAAAATGCACACACATGCAATTGAGAAAAAAAAAATAGAATTTGATGAAATAGTTTTCGTTTCAATTTTAAAATATGTACAATGCTCCGTGTTGAAAGCCGTACTTCGACCTTTAATGGTTTACTTTAACATATTCATATTGTGACTAAGAAGGAGAGTTGTCTCATTGGTAGTCATACCACATCTTCTTATATCTATTGAAATTAATATCTGTTGACAGTTTTGGGAAATTAAAGTTCACAAAGGTAACTCATCAACGGACCATTCTATTATTATGAATTGACAAATTTTATCCATTTTATAAGTAGCTGATGACACAAACATTATACCTCTGCAACTGATTGTTGCGTCTGGATTAATAATAATTCCGATATGTGTTGTTTCTTAATTACCTTGATTTGATTTAAGAGAGTCTGTAAACCACTTTGTTCTGCATCTTCCCAAAAATGGTCTAAGATGGGTTTTTTTGGCAGTCATTCTCAGAAAAGAGGCAATCAAAGCTTAAGAAATTTTAGAAAACTTTCAAATTCATCGAAATACAAAAGATTTTCTACCTCATAGATAATTCCGTAAACTCACTTTAGATAAGGTTTTTGGAAATTTTGGTCTTCAACTTAAACTTGATCGATTAAAGCGTAACTGATGAATCTTTATGTATTAGATACACCACGAGGGTGTTAGCTCGAGTAGGTTATCTAATTTACACCCCAAGATATGATAATAGTTTTCTTAATTCATAAGGAGGTTCTTTCAGCAATTTTACTTTAATTAATGGGAAAGCATGATAGATGCAATGTTTCCAATTACATTTAACGACATGCTGGGGGTAAGTAGACAAACCGTGCGTCTTGCGTGCATGAATGTTTTCGCCAGATATCGTGGATCAGGTATTTGCAACATAAAGTTTTACCTAATGACATATGATGAATTTGTCATAATTTGAGGAAAAAAATTATTATAAATGTGTTTCACGTTTTTAAAGTCAGTAAGTATATTATCTAATTAATAGAAAACTTAGAGTTTGAATAATGACATATTTTGCGTAAAATTATGTCGACCAACAGTCTCGCAAAGTTTGTTGCAATACTTTTTTAAGCCAGGCTTTTGCAAGAGGGTCATCTGAAGAATCTTTTATGTTTGACTGCACCTGAATGGTTTGAAGTTCTGCAGTAAGATGTACGATACAGTTCAAATGAGACATCTGGCGAGTGTGACTGTAGGGTTTTATTCATGTCTTTAACTTTCTGGTTTAGAGCGATAACTTGTTTTTCTAACATAAGTTCCTGGTCGTTAAATACTGAAAGATCTTGTAGCCCTGTTTGGGGTTCCACCTAACTATGTTGTAAAAAGGAGTCTCCAGAAAGGTAAATTTGCTATTTGGATATTGACTCATCAATTCTGCAAATACGGACGAATCGCCGTTACCCACAACTCTCAAATATCTAAGCCCATGTTTACTTTCAGAATCTTTAAATCCTCCACAACGATATCGCCTACCATTGACTGGCTTTCTTGATTCCAATCATTGATACAAGTATGTACAATATCCTTGGCTGTGCAACAAATATTGCAATACTTGTTTCTGGCCCCATTGTGTAAAAGTGTTTTGGGTTCTTTGCCAATAATGATAGCTACATCACCCATAGCATTATAGGAATGCTTATGTGTTCTTTTGGACCAAACCCTATCTGTTATAACGGTTATGACATGAACTTCCTGATGAAAATCATTCCTCTCTATTGCCAGTCGTCTTTCCTTTTGTGCTGCAGACAACATATCTTGTTCTAGAACTGCATGCCACCACTTCCCTATATCAGTTTCGATTGCTGAGAAGAATGTTGGATGAGATAATCAAGAAAAATTCATGATTGAAAAAAACTCGTTCAGATGTGCTGGACCTGTCAACATACCTCCCCACACCACAGGCACATTGACATCAAACCGTTTTGACTTCTGTTTCAAGTTAAATAGGGATAGTTCCTTCACTTGTAACCTTCATTACCTTCATACATAAAGATACGTTCGTGGTTTTTTTCAGAAATATGAGTTTGCCATAAGCTGACAGAACTAAGCTGAAATAGATAATATTTTCGCATTGCGACTTCAACGTATAATATCGCGGGATTTTCATTTCTCAAGGCATATTTTTTATTACAATTATAAATTTTCCTTACGACATAATGTTTCATGTGTGTGGATTTGAATCAGGCTGTAATAGTGGACCATTTTGATGTGCCGCTTGACCTTTGAATCATTAAAGTCATGGTTGATTTCTTTGAGAGCAGATTTTGTACAAAGCATTAGTATTTTACGGAAGCCGATAAGGGCCATTCAAAAAAAAAATTTTATGTCGTAATTACGACATAACATGTCGTAATTACGACATAACATGTCGTAATAACGACATCACTATGTCGTAATTTCGACATAACATGTCGTTTAAACGACGTCGCTATGTCGTAATTTCGACATAACATGTCGTTATAACGACATCGCTATGTCGTAATTTCGACATAACATGTCGTTATAACGACATCGATATGTCGTAATTTCGACATAACAAGTCGTAATTACGACATCACTATAGCTATGTCGTAATTTCGACATAGCATGTCGTTATAACGACATTGCTATGTCGTAATTTCGACATAACATGTCGTTATAACGACATCGCTATGTCGTAATTTCGACATAACATGTCGTTATTACGACATCACTATAGCTATGTCGTAATTACGACATAGCTATGTCGTAAAAACGACATCGCTATATATATAAAAGAATATGTATTATGATTGCCAAGAGACTAAATGACACAGAAATAAGCAACTATAGGTCATCATTATGCCCTCAATAATGAGAAAAGCCCCCGCATAGTCAGCTATGAAAGAGGGGCGAAAGATACCAGAGGGAGAGTCCCCGAAATGACAGCTGTTTAACAATTTAATTCAAACGAGTGAAAATAACGGTTTTAATAATGTACAAACAAAGACCGAAACACGAATATGTAACACAGCAACAAATGACAACCACTGAATTACAGACTCCTGACCGCTATCTGATAATAACGACAACCTTATAGTTTAACTTTTCACTTTTTGAAGCGATAGGAATTTCAAAATGGTCGCCAGTAAAGGCAAAGTTTGAATCGTAAACAAATTCATCTTTTTTTTTTTAGAATATTGAACACTTTATGCAATCAAGCTTAATTAAAGTTATTCACTAGCACCTCAGACTTGCACATACTAGAACTTTATTTATAATCAAGTCAAATGAGACCCAGTTGAATAGGGGAGCAATTCAAGCTCCCTGGATCCTCTAATTATGTTTGGCATTGCAGGTTCTGAATAAGATGAATTTTAAGCTTTTCCCAATAAAGACTTTGTTAAACTTTGGACTCATAGTGCTCAGACCCACGGATCTCTGTACCTTCATTTGTACACACTTGAATCTTAATGAACTACTGAGGCTTGAAGCAAATTATAACTGTATTGCTATTGTTGGTTCTTAATGAGATTCTTCAAGCGTCCTCCCCATTGAAGCCCTATTAAAACTTTGTACCCCAAGTTCTTTTAACCACTGTTCCCCAGGACAACTATTCCTTCAAACTTAGAGGGAGGTTTGGGATCCCGCTAACATGTTTAACCCCGCCACATTCTTAATAAAATTGAGAATGGAAATGGGGAATGTGTCAAAGAGACAACAACCCGACCATAGAACAGACAACAGCAGAAGGTCACCAACAGGTCTTCAATGCAGCGAGAAATTCCCGCACCCGGAGGCGTCCTTCAGCTGGCCCCTAAACAAATATATATACTAGTTTAGTGATAATGAACGCCATACTAAACTCCAAATTGTACACAAGAAACTAAAATTAAAAATAATACAAGACTAACAAAGGCTAGAGGCTCCTGACTTGGGACAGGCGCAAAAATGCGGCGGGGTTAAACATGTTTATGAGATCTCAACCCTCCCCCTATACCTCTAGCCAATGTAGAAAAGTAAACGCATAACAATACGCACATTAAAATTCAATTCAAGAGTAATGTATGTGTCTGTCCCAAATCTTTAATTTACATATTTGTTTTTCGTTTATTTTGGTACATAGAATAGGCCGCTAGTTTTTCTCGTTTGAATTGTATTACATTTGTCATTTAGGGGCCTTTTATAGCTGACTATGCGGTATGGGCTGTGATCATTGTTGAAGGCCGTACGGTGACCTATAATTGTTAATTTCTGTGTCATTTGGTTTTTGTTGAGAGTTGCGTTTTTGAACAAACCAGCGTATCCCAAAGCCTTGATAACCTCTGTAGGCCCCAAATAAGACGAAAAAACATCAAAATTGGAGAGAAAACAGAAAATAAATGGTTTCTAACCTCAGGGATATTAACCCTTGGCATGCTGAATTGTTATCAGAAATTGTCTAAATTTCGAGTATTTGTAAAAATATGCAAATGATATGCAAATGAGCTGTACCCTGATGCTGATGCATACTGATTGCATTAAATCTAAGATAGCCAAGGGTTAATATCCCTGAGGTTAGAAACAATTTTTTTCAGTTTTCTCTCCAATTTTGATGTTTTTTTTCGTCTTATTTGGGGCCTACAGAGGTTATCCAGGCCTTGGGATACGCTGGTTTGTTAAAAAACGCAACTCTCAACAAGAAACCAAATGACACAGAAATTTACAATTAAAGTCACCGTACGGCCTTCAACAATGATCACAGCCCATACCGCATAGTCAGCCATAAAAGGCCCCGAAATGACAAATGTAATACAATTCAAACGAGAAAAACTAGCGGCCTATTTTATGTACAAAAATAAACGAAAAACCAATATGTAAATTAAAGACTTGGGACATACACATACATAAAGAATGTGCCGGGGTTAAACATGTTAGCGGAATCCTAACCCTCCCCTTTAGTTTGTAGGAATAGTTGCCCTGGGGAACAGTGGTTAAAAGAACTTGGGGTACAAAGTTTTAATAGGGCTTCAATGGGGAGGACGCTTGAAGAATCTCATTAAGAACCAACAATAGCAATGCAGTAATAATTTGCATCAAGCCTCAGTAGTTACTGTACATTAAGATTCAAGTGTGTACAAATGAAGGTACAGAGATCCGTGGGTCTGAGCACTATGAGTCCAAAGTTTAACATAGTCTTTATTGGGAAAAGCTTAAAATTCATCTTATTCAGAACCTGCAATGGAAATGCAGGACTTCATAATTTACACAAATCTGTACATGCCAAACATAATTAGAGGCTCCAAGGAGCTTGAATTGCTCCCCTATTCAACTGGGTCTCATTTGACTTGATTATAAATAAAGTTCTAGTATGTGCAAGTCTGAGGTGCAAGTGAATAACTTTAATTAAGCTTGATTGCATATAGTGTTCATTATTCTAAAAAAAAAAGATGAATTTGTTTCCGCTACAAACTTTGCCTTTACTGACAACCATTTTGAAATGCCTATCGCATCAAAATGTGAAAAGTTAAACTATAAGGTTGCCGTTATTATCACATAGCGGTCAGGAGTCTGTAATTCAGTGGTTGTCATTTGTTTGCTGTGTTACATATTCGTTTTTCGGTCTTTGTTTGTACATTATTAAAACCGTTATTTTCATTCGTTTGAATTAAATTATTAAACAGCTGTCATGTCGGGGACTCTCACTCTGGTATCTTTCGTCCCTCTTTTATAGCTGACTATGCGGGGGCTTTTCTCATTATTGAGGCCATTATGATGACCTATAGTTGTTAATTTCTGTGTCATTAAGTCTCTTGGCAATCATAATACATATTCTTTTATATATATATAGCGATGTCGTTATTACGACATAGCTATGTCGTTATTACGACATAGTGATGTCGTAATAACGACCTGTTATGTCGAAATTACGACATGGCGATGTCGTTATAACGACATGTTATGTCGAAATTACGATATAGCGATGTCGTTATAACGACATGTTATGTCGAAATTACGACATGCTATGTCGTAATTACGACATAATTTTTTTTTTTGAATGGCCCTTATCGGCTTCCGTATCTTGGCAATCATAATACATATTCTTTTATATATATATATAGCGATGTCGTTTTTACGACATAGCTATGTCGTAATTACGACATAGCTATAGTGATGTCGTAATTACGACTTGTTATGTCGAAATTACGACATAGCGATGTCGTTATAACGACATGTTATGTCGAAATTACGACATAGCGATGTCGTTATAACGACATGCTATGTCGAAATAACGACATAGCTATAGTGATGTCGTAATTACGACTTGTTATGTCGAAATTACGACATATCGATGTCGTTATAACGACATGTTATGTCGAAATTACGACATAGCGATGTCGTTATAACGACATGTTATGTCGAAATTACGACATAGCGATGTCGTTTTAACGACATGTTATGTCGAAATTACGACATAGTGATGTCGTTATTACGACATGTTATGTCGTAATTACGACATAAAAATTTTTTTTTGAATGGCCCTTATCGGCTTCCGTAAAAAACAGACGCTCGGCTTGAAAAAAACACCACCAGCCATTTTTTTCTAATAAAACCAAAGCAAAAAACATCTTAAAACTAGACGGGATACTTACCATGTTTACCTCACAAAACCTATTTACCATACAAACAAACCATTTCAAACTACGATGATATGAATTTTCTTCCTGGCTTTGAAAGAACGATTCTTTTTTTAGAAATGAACGCGGCAGTTAAAGAAAGCACCCATTTTTCATTGAAATCGTAAGTTTACGTTACGTTCACGTTACGTTTACAATCACCTTTGTGAGACACTCGTAGGTAAAATCTTACGCTTAACGTAAGTTTAATCGTAAACGTAAATCGTAAGATTCTTTGTGAAACGACAGCCAGGTGTTTCGTCTCCCCATTCGAAGCATTAGCGGAACACGAATCAAAACAGTTGAAAGTCCGGTTAAAATAAAAATCTGGAGAGCATTATTTTTCAACTTCCGGAATCATATCTATAGTCAATTCGTATCTTTCAACCTCTTCAATTTCGACCTCCTTTCCATTCTTCCTTTCCATTACAGGTAGTTTTAGTTGAATTACATCTTGCTGTGATTTGTAGTCGGTGTCCTTATTCAAATCTCGTGAGTAACTGTTCGGATTGTTTGAAGACTCGAACTCATCTTCTCTTCATTTTTGTTGTGACAATCAATTAGGAATTAAAAGAAAACTTTCATCTCGGTCTGCCTAATGCATTAATTGTAAATTTGTTTTTGTCTTTTCTATGCAATTAATAGTGGCAACTGGATGCAAAACACGCAACAGTGAACAATCAGTTTAAAAACAATGTTTGTGCTTATATTTGAATAACTGTATGGCGTGTTCTTCATAGAGAATCGGAAATCGAAATAATGTATGTGCACGATTGTTCCGATAATAGAAAAAAAATTTGGCTGTTTCAGAAAAAAAGTAAAATAACAAAAATACCGAACTCTAGGCAAGAAAGTAAACAATATCACTATACCATAAAAATTACAATGTGTTAATTACAATACCTTGACCATAAAGAAACATAGAAATCAGGCATGGTGTGGCCTACTTCTTATTTAAACAAAGAACTAAACAAAACATATATAGAAAAGTAAAGAAGAAACGAATACATGTTTATATTGTATGAACTTACTACTAGGAAGTTGGATACATAGTCGCAATCGTCCTCGATTTATCAGTAGAATAATACAAACAACGCCTGAAAAAAATATAAAGTTTCATGTTCAAAATAGATTTGTGATTGTAGGTAAAAATAGAACTTACTGATGTATCTTTAAAGATGTTAAAATACATTCTTTAAAGGAATAATAAGCCATCACATGGAAAGGCAAATTAGCGACGTTTGAGTGCATGTATATTTCCAATACCCCATAAAATTCAAAAGGATAATTAGTTGTGTCACTACTACTTTCAAACAAGGAAGCATATTGAATAATGTTTCTTTGTTGGACCTTTCGCACGTCACTATTTGACCTCTAGACATTACCATCATGAAAAATCTCATAACAAAAAACCTTGTGTAGTAAATATCAGAAAAAAAGGACACGGAGATCGTAATTAATGGTTAATTCAATCTGTTAACAATGTTCCCGTTTTTTTTTAATATTTGGTGAACACAAAGATTGAGTTTTCAATAGCAGTGTTTATATTGAAGTGATTTCAAATTCTTTTTGACCGACATCACATTAATAAAGCGTGGTTTATTTGATATGTAAAACCGACTAAACCGGCATTTCGGTGAGAGTATTTTTTCCGTCTAAAATCCTCACTGCGACTAAGATATAGAGAACAGCAAAACAAGCGCTGTTTCATTACTTTTTGTATTTTTTTGTTATTTTTTTTACTGATTTTATGTCATGGATGGATACCCCATACCCTTTTTTAACTCACCAGGCCCATAGGGCCAATTGAGCTTTTCCCATCACTTGACGTCCGTCGTCCGTTAACTTTTACAAATCTTCTCCTGTGAAACTACTGGACCTAATTTTACCAAACTTGGCCACAATCGTTATTGGGGTATCTAATTTTAAAAATGTGTCCGATGACCGACATGGCTAAAACTAGAAAAAGGGGGGTGAAATGCAAGTGTTGTCTATTATTTGGAAAACCGTTGTACATAGAGAAAATCTGACAGAGCAAACTTGTTCGAAATGTTGAGTTTATTGTTCATTGACGTCAAAACTGTCAGGCGAGTTTTTATAAGAGTTATTTGCCCTTAAATGACAAATTTTACCATTTTTAAAATGTTTGTCCTTTATCTTAAAAACTATAATAGATAGAGAGAAACTTTAAGTTGCAAAAATGACCAGCAAGACAAGATCTACAAATAAGTATTGCATGGTTCGTATATTTTAAAGTACTTACAGTATGCTAACGACAATGTCAAAACCACTTTAACTGCGTCGATGCGATATTCATCTGAAATTTAACAAAATAAAGCTGATGCAACTGTTTTGTATTAAACGAAATTTCCATTGTCGATATTTAGTTAATGTATATTTTTATTAATTTTTATATAACGAAGATTGTAATTTTAGCTGATATTAAATCTAATTTAGGTGATTCTGATCGATGTTTGCTGAAAAGAAAGGGCATGTCAGATTTATAATTTTTTATCATAAATTTGGAAGCAATTACTCTGCCAAAGCTTTTTGGATTTATTTTAATATTTGTGTCTTATTATTTATTTATTTATTAATTGTGTAACGAAAACAACAATTAAAAGGTCTTGAAATAACTTTTATAATTGTTTATTGATCCTTCTTCTAACAGGTTTAAACTTACTTGAAGGAACATGGTTTAGGTTGTATTTGTAGTTGTCAAATTCAATGATCTTAATTGTCCATGATTTATTGAACCTTAAAAAAAACATACACATGATTATTGCCGCACAGTTTTGAAAATTATTCGTGAAATATATAAAAAGTTAATTGTAATGAAGTGTATAAATCCGTATGTTACCGCTATCAGAATCTGACTTATTTTGTTCATATACGTTTCTTTTATGAATCACACAGAAGTTAAAAGTATGTTTTTTTTTTTTTTAATTTCATGAACTTTTCGTCGTGAGAATAACTGATGCACCTGTATTCATTTGGTAATGGTATAAAAACATTCTAAGCTTTGAAATAAATATTCATTAGCGCATCATCAAGACATAGTAAATATGTATAGATATATGTAGATTAATGAATAGAAATACATGAACATAACAAAGACATAATTTTAGGATAAAACAAACCCCTACCTATCTCCAAAGTAACGGCCTCTTGTCCTTTTCGTGTTATCATAGCATTTGATATCTGAGAAATATAATTGAGATTTTTTTTTCCTTATAAAATGTTTCAACTTTTGTGAGTGGTATACACCTGATTATTTTTTCCGTCAGTTTTAATGGTCGCTGGTAAATTAGTTTGCACAATCTCGAAAATCAGCATATATGGAAGTTCACTGAATTGTTTTTATTGCACTGTAACAGTGTGTTGTGTTTTTAATTCAGTATGTTAATTGTTTTACATTTGTGTACAACAATTGCGTTTCTTAAAGAATAATTGTGTAAATGTTAAAGAGGCATCAAATTTTGAATATATTCAGTAGTAACAATCAAAGACCTGCCTTTAATCTAGTTCACAGTGACACACATGAAAATATGCGAAAAAATACTAACACGGATCATGAAAGAGAGGCGCAAGATACCAAAGGCACATTTAAACTCATAAGTCGAAAACAAACTGACAACGCCAGGGCTAAAAAAGAAAAAGACAAACAGACAAAACAATAGTACACAAAACACAACATAGAAAACTAAAGACTGAGCATCACAAACCCCAACTAAAACTGGGGGAGCTCTCAGGTGCTCCGGAAGGGTAAGCAGATCCTGCTTGACATGTGGCACCAGTCGTGTTGCTCATGTTAGGACAAACCCGGTGATAACTCTAATTCGGTAGGTCACATTCGGGAAAAGGGGACGGGATAGTTGTTACAACATTCGGAACATATCCGCTATCATCTGTGAAACGGATATTCCATAACGGCCATCTTAGGACCAATACATGAACAATGAAAATGTTGCGGGTTAAAAAGATTGTCAAATTACTAGGCTTTTAATGTGGTGCACTATACGCTGGTTTCGCCAAATACTACTCGTCAATCCGCAGCTAAATGATCGTATCAAAAGAGCAGAGTCAAATGCCAAAATTTCGAAAAGATGTGACAAGAGTATTTATGCCTGGAGGTTGACCATCCTTATTATTTAGAATAATCAACGTGTAATAAACAATTAATTTACACACAATTAACGTATCGATGATTATTTATGGCAACACAAAAGTGCTGACTAATTGGCTGGAAATAGTCTGGGTACTTAACATCCACCAGCAGTGGAATAGACCCAATAGTATAAAAGAAAGCATTAATTATTCTAATCATAACCTTAACCTTAACCCCTAAAGCGGTTCATGAAGGTTAGGCTGACCATTTACCGACAAAAAGATAATCGGAAGAATATACAATATAAAATATTTAATATTCACAAATTAAAGGTAAAGAGTTCTTGTATGTTGTTAAGTTTTTATATAAATAAAATTGGATTATGGAATACGGGTCATTATGCTAACATTTACCGTAAAAAAAATCCAATAACATTTTGGTATCATTCATAGAGATACAGCTCCATTTTATTGTTAAATATTGATAGTATTTAAATCTGACAATAAGAGAACTGTAATTTACCTTTCAGTCCAATTGTTTTGTTGTATGGATTTATTCCGAGATAGCAGGAGCAATCTTCAGTTGAAGGATTGCAATAAAATTGGTTTTTCGAGTTCCTGACAAACAAATACATTTTATGTCGACCGTAGTGTTGCCGTTTTCATACGTCTCCTGACCTAGACTGTTGCAAAGTGATTTTTGAAAGGTGCAGTCACTGTTCCCAATTGTGTCAAAAATGAATGGCTGGTATCGAGTTACACTGCATGTTGCTCTGTTTAAATTTGGCTGAAAGACGTATTTATAACCTGCAAATGTAAGTACGAAAGTGGTCATATCAGTGACTTTAATAACGGTTTTACAGTATAAGTTATATTCCGGTGCATAAGTCTTTTCCTACTTTAAATGCATGTACTTGTCTCAAATTGGTATTATATTTGAAATGAAATAAAGTTTTACAAAAAAAAATGCAATTCTCTTTGGAGAAAAGATTCCTCGAAATCGTGTATCAAACACTTTTGTAATATGAAAATACAGTTACTTATTTTTATTACATATACAAAATATTAGTAACATTTATTTCACCACAGGTACCATATGTTAAAGCTGAACCAAACTAAAATGTGTTACCATCTACAGGACACACATTTAGATATGTTAAAAAACATACCAGGAGCTAAAATTCTAGGTCTGCTACATCTATCCTTGTATACATTTACTTGGAAAGTTACTTCAAGTAAGCACGTATAATTTCTTGGAGGCTTACACATGGATTTTGCCCGAATATTCCACTGAGGCTGTGATGGACAGGTGAAGTTATATGCTTCATTCAAGGATAACATCTACAAAATATACTGACGGACTTTAAAAACGCAACACTAGATAATTCTTTTTTATTCCCATTTTCAAATATGAAATTTTTGTAAAATATATGTATAAACATAAATTTCATTCATTTCTCTATTGTCTAAAAAAGATTTTAGTTCAAAAGTTGAATTGATGACGTCATTTTAATGTTCAAATCATGTGGTATGCACTGAAACCCCGGTTTTCCCCTTATCAATGGATGTGTAACCGTCGAAGGCAAAGACTGCCTGTAACCTACGCCAACTTGATTTGCAGAAAGGTAAACCAATTTGTTGGGCATGTTTTGAGTTCTGTATTGTACCTTCTGATTTTGCCTCTGTCCTATGCATTACAGTGTGCTTTGGCAATAAAGCGGTTGAAACTTTAGGGCTTTAAATGTTTTTTCTGCAGCCGATTCGTCTGTATTCCAGTATATGGGAAACATTTTTAACATGAATCTGACTGCCATGGCATTCGGCGACTAGATTTGCAATTTACGTAAACATGTCTCACATATGTCGTTGCATAATCAAATTCTTTAGACGTTGCGTTGTCACTGCATGTTAATCTTGTCATTGATGGTAATCAACAATCCCGTCTGCCTGTAATGTTGTTGTAAGGATAGTAAGACGTGTTTCTGACGTGAAATTGTCTGGAAACAGCACGTTCATGTATTCCTGCCTGCATTATACTTATGGCTTGATTCAGATTTTCATTGCTCAGTCTCGGCAATATTGAGATGCAACATATTTCTAATGATTCAAGTGTGGGTACTGATTGAAAGAATTGTTTCACGAATAAAAAATCTTAAAAAAATCAATAATGGGTTTCAAATTTCGCTTTATGAAATTATGTTGTACACCTTATTTCAAGAATGGGGGTCGACCATGATGAACATTGTATTACTTATTTATTTGTTCTAGTCCTTAAAACGCAACACTAAATACATCAATCATGTTTTCGATGAACGTTTGTGCCTACTGCATTACATTACATTTGAATTATGTTTTAGTCGATCTTCGCCTTTATCAATGTTGTGTAATTTAATAAAGGTGTACTTATATATTTTTCGCAAGTTACTCCTCTGTGTACTATGAATTATTCAGTACCGTCCCATACCTGCGATCAGATAAATTATTATGTACTAGATTCTAATTCTAAATGTTGAGTTACGGAAATGGGTTTGCATTTAAGCAGTATAAAGATAGAAAGATTTAATACCTGCAAAGGATAGAAATTTACTAATTTTGTTAAACAACAAGTTGTAAAACACTCTTTGCCCGGAAGTCCAGAGATGACCCTATTTATATACCTAGGTCACACTTTAAGGTTTGATATAATCATAACTGAATACTCAAAACTTTTACGCTCATCTGGCCCAAAAAGAAAAAGAAAAGAAAACATTCTATTAAAAGAAGATGTTACAGCTTTCAATTCAAATGTACATACATACATGAAAAACAGTCAGTAGGGTGAACATGTCCATCATTTCTGTGCTTCAGTACTCATTTATGCCATCTAAAAGGATAAACATTTTTAAAAAATCAAGAGTTCAGATACAACATCATAAACTGTATTGCATTGCTGAATAACCAAACCATTGGCTTTATAGTTATCTTGAGCAAATGTTGTTCAATGTCAGGATGTTTTGTTTTGTTTTTATATTTTATTGCATTGAAAATATAAAACCAAAGTTCTCGTATCAAGAAGACAGGTGTCTTGAATTCTAAATAAAATGTGTCCACGTGCGTCCACAATGAGAAATATTCTAATAACTTCCGTGACTTTTAAGATGAACAATCATAGGTAAAAGGTTTGACCTCAATAACAAACAAAGTGGCAAAAAGAATGCATGCTTACACCGGTTTCAGTATGGAAGATGAACCATAGATTAATATTACAAACATCAAAACATATTTTTTAGTTTTATACTAATGCAAGAGGAAAATACTTTGACTATATGTAAACTTAATTGATTTTTCGAATTTTGTAGTATTCCTTTTCGATTTACATCGCCCGAAGAGTAGTTATCTTCAGTAACTCTGAAAACCGGCTTACGTTTTAATATTTGTTCCAGTAGATTTGTATTTGATCTACATGGAAGACTTATATTATGAAGGAATTTCTATTTCAACACAACCGACTTAAAGAATCAAACAACATACATATATCTAATGAAGACGCCAACATACAATTTCTGTAGTTGATTGACAAAGACGCCAACATAAAAGTTTTTGAAGAAGAAAGTACATACAGTATATAATTCACACTTTCTCGATCAAATTCATATTAAGTAAAACATAAATAATTGATGTATCAGAAGTAGATCTTTGTAGATCTTATCAAACTAACTTCAGGAAAAAACCTAACATTGAAATTTACTAATTAATTGAAAGTCACTGGACCATGACATAGGGCGCAGGGCCTCGAAAAAGTATTCAAACTGATATGTACGGATAGTAATTCAACTTATTGAAGATATCTTTACCCTTTCACAAGAAGTTTCTATCAAACTCACTCACGAAAACAACTTAGCATTGAAAATTATTTATTAATTCAAAGTCACTGGACCATGACTTAGGGCGCGCGGCATCAAAAGAGTTTTCAAAGTTATATGAACTGATAGTAATGCAATTTCATACAAAATGTCATTGATCTATCACAAATAGTTTCTATCAAACTAACTTAAACAGAAAACTTAACATTGCAAATTGCTAATTAATTTTAAATCACTGGACCATGTCCTTAGGCGCAGGGCCTCAAAATAGTTGTCAAACTGATAGCAATGCGACCTCATACACAATATCACCGATCTATCACAAGTGGTTCCTCTCAAACTAGCTTAAGCAGAAAACATAACAATTGTTGACGCCGTCGCCACACAGGGAATGCCTAAAGCAAAAATCCCGATAACTGGAACTTTGAACAGATATCATTACATGATGTTCATTATAATGGGTATCGTAGATACTATTTTTTTTTGTACAAATGGCATGCTGAAAAAATTGATCGACAACTTAGATGATTACAGTTTATAATTGATATTTAACAAAATATGCCAGTGAGGGTACAAACTTGAGATATAATTAATACAACACCTTCGCAAAAAACCCCAGAAAAATCATCATGCACGATTCTTTAATTTTCCCTTTTTATAACAAATACATCAAAGATGCTATCATCAACATGCCTGACTTTTTGATCGACAAGTTTGGATGATTGATAAATCAACAAACAAATGGTATTTCAATGGCCACTAACTGTGCACCCCTCCTGACCAAACTACTTTTGTCCTCCCTCCTGCTCACAGAAAAAAAAGTATTGCAAAAACTCTAATTTCATTTTCACATACACAAATGATGTCAAGACAATCAATAACCAACTATTCAGTGATTGGTTGCATCTAAAATGTTCTAGTGAACAAAAGATTAAGGATACTACCGAAACCAGGACTACTTCAAATCTTGATTTTTCTTCGATGTTCCTTACAACAAAGACTGCTCCAACAGAATTATGAGTAAGAAAGCTTGAAATAAACACTACAGAAGTTTGACTGTCACAATTGCAATTGTTTGATAGTTAGCGATATGCTTTTGTGGTCTTAGATTTTTAAAATAGTCGTCTCATTTGTAATTTTAAGCTTGTGTTCTTTTCCTCATTGTGATATTTAAACTCAGTGAAGATTCGCATGTAGCGACAACCTTTTGTGGTCTTAGATTTTTGTTTTTTGTATGTGTATTATAGATCCATTTAGAGTTCATGATACGTGCATATCGGAAGATGAATATCCTGTCAGAGTTCATGATATTCCCTTAGTTTGCGTTTGTTAACTTATTTTTAATCGATTACAAAGACTTGAACATTGGTTATTGTGACATATGGTTAAGGGCAATACTTTTTAATGAAGTCATCTATAATTTTGAATAAAAATAGGAAGTAGATACATTCCTTCATATTTTTTTATGTTGATCGATTGGTGATTGCTTTACGCCGCATAAGATATTAGTTAATGCATTTTCCCATTATGTTCTATTTTAGCAATAGTGATAATGTTGGTCAATTTGCTGGGACAAAAATAACATACTTCATCTGTGTTTTCCAGATACCCTTATGGATGTTTATTTGAAGTAATGTTGATAAAGGTTAACTGGTTTCTGTAGAGAGAAAAAAAACGACTTTAATCATAACGAAGGTGAAGTAATTACACACACAGACGTTTGTCCTTTAAAAGCATAAGGAACATAATTTTGCATTATGACTATATACATTTTACTTTCAATAAAGGACGCCAAGCGTGGCACTACTTATGCCTTATATCTTTACGTTTATATGTAAATTGAGAACTAAACCTACGACTACAAAAAATGATTTCATAAGTTCTAGTGTGATGCCTTAACAAAAAAATAGTTCATACAAAACTTTGAGCTTTTTACCTCTCAAGTTACAATATTCTCTGAATAAATAACAAGAAAAGGATTATTGATATTATTTTCACCATCCCTAAACTACTGTTGTCTCTCATTTATTGTTTTGTAAATTGTCACAATCCATTTTTTTACGAGTTCAATCTTACAATATATGTACAAATATATCTAAATGGTCTGACGAAAACAAAAAACATATATCAATTAACACGCATGCGATGGCTGATTTTTTTTTTTTACTACTTAGTAGTTTGAGAAACATTGTTTCTTCTGAATAAAATACATTACAGTATTTAATTAATAGCCATTATCATTTTAAAGATATATCAGGCTATCACAGATAACAGAACTGTAAATGAATAAGTAAATTCATTTGTGTCAAAAATATTGACATGTCACTAAATTTCACATAACTGCTTGAGTCGCGACAAAATTTCCTAAACTTGTTGAATAAAACAAATTTTGCATTGGAGATTGTTAGAATAGAACGTATTATCAAATATTTTGTTAAATTTGTGTAATAAAACAATCATGTTGATATTTTTTCGATTTATATATATTTGTTTTTGGCATTCGAATTATCTGACTAATAATTGCTTCTGTCAAGTATTATTTACAAGCAAGGAACAGGTTTGTTTTTCTAGTTAATATATAAAATTAATATTTTATCAGAGGAATATTGGATCCAATTACTAATTATAGCATAACATTTGTTATCATATACTTAGAGTTAATAACATTAATTTTACAGTATGATAAAAGCATTAAATTCACCTGAATTTCATATTTTCCGAAATGGTGTTTAGCGGGCTGATATGAAAAATTTATCACATGCTTCCAACTATTATCACATGCCGTTCCGTAACGTTATCGCTAGCATTCCGGCGTTACTCGGCAAATTCCAAAAGATACACCTCAATGGTACGCTTTCAGTGAAAACATTACAAAGTATGGCACAAAACAATTATTTGGAAACAGGAAAATATATTATGTAAAATGAAAAAAAAAAATGATACAATAAATGAAATTTGCTAAGTTTCCAGCATAATTTAGAAAGTAACTTTACAAAATTTTAATGTTGGCTTTTCTAAACAGTGTTCATCATGTTTTGTTAAATTCTTTTTTTTTATTGTCAATATGAAAATATATTATACTGTTGTTTTTCTCCTATGTTGAGGAGTATGAAAGAAAGATTTCATATCGGATATATTACATTGTGTGTCCGACGTCCGTAAACTTTTCACTTTTTGGAAATTCTACTTGAGAACCACTTAAAAGGATCAATATATTTAACTGTTATGTTTCTCCATTGTTGAGGTATATGATAGATAGATCATAACATGTCAAGTTTCATATCAGATCTATTATCAGCCCTCGAGCCTTTGGCTCTTGTGCTGTTATTGAACCTTGGGCTGATAATACATCTGATATGAAAAATGCCATGTGATAATCTGATATTCAGAAGTGGCATTTTAATTTGAAACATACAATTCCAATTTTATACAAAACTGCTCCAACAGAGTTATGAGGAAGAACGACTAAAATTGTACGGTCACAATGACGAATTGAATGGCCGATACGATGCGTCGGTGTCTCAATACTCTAGCGACATGTTGCGCTGTTTTGTCTCCTTAGATATCAGAAAAAAAGACTGAACTGTTATTTGTCGATTGTGAAATTTTATGTGATTGCAGATTCGAATGGGGGTTGATGTATGCATTGAAGATGGCGCTTCTCTACCGACGCACCTGGTTTCATTCTTTTTGAAGTCTCTGCGATTCTCGCACTGATGACTTTTACAATCAAGATTATATATTCAAGTTTAGTGAAATCGAGGAATTGTCTTTTTTTTTGGTAACATTTCAAAGATATTAAGCTTAGATTTTTAATATTGATCAAATGTAGAATGACAATGTTTATAACCCTTATGTGCTTACCTGAAACAACTCGATCCAGAGTAAAATAACATAAAGATGATGAAATGAATGTTTAATGTTGTCCACTATAAGTTATTGACTTGAAAGTACAGATTGTCCATTGTGCAATATCATCACATATTCATCATTGTACTGAAATTTTATTTGATATAACTTCCATTTTAACACAACAGATTCCGCATTTGAACTTAAAAATTATATTTTGTGATTCAAGTGGAAAAATCCCCATTTTTCTGTTTGTATTATGTACATTACATTGCGACAGTTTTGAAATAACTGATTGTACTTTTTGTAAAAATTTAAACGTGATACCTGATATTTTTCAATAGAAAACTAACAGACCAAGCAAATGATCTTTGAACTAAAGTTTGAAGTCTAGTATTTAACATTAACCTAAATTAGAATTGTAAACATGTATTTTAACAATCAGGTACTGAATTTAAAGATTAAAAAATTGTTTTGAAAATGTATTTAAACTATTCCACTTGTCGGTCTAAATTAATCCAAAATATTGAAATCACACGTACACAAACATAAATTTGTAAATTATATATTATCCTTTCACATTTCCATTTGTATCCTATTGTCATCTAAACAATGTAATGAACCTTTAAATAAAGTTTGATATAGCCCTCTACTAAGACAAATAGCATCGAATAAGCCTCATCCCAGTGTTTATTTCAAATCCTGATTATCATTGCAAACCCTTTTTTCCAAGGAACATCTGCGCACCTTCACTAGACGCAATCATCACTATATCCTTTACATGATTTAATAGGTCATTTTTAATGTTCGTATTATAATCGTTATCTTTCGTGCAAATAAATAAAAAAGGTAAAGTCGAGTCTTATGTTTATGTGTTGGTATCGATAAATATTCATTTACACGTCCTGTTTAGATACTTTTTGATATTTAATTTCACTTCTGTTTATCTATTTTCCATGAATATGACTGTATACTGAATAAATTTATTAAAAACTGTTCTGCAATTGTATTCTCGATCAAAACTGAACAGTGATGTGCACTGCATCAGTTCTTTCATTTTAATTTCAATTCTCATTTCAGATGTAAATTTATCTACAACTCTAACTCTATAACACCTAGAATATAATTTCGCTGCTTTTTTCGATATACATTGTTTCTGTTGTTCCGTTGTTTTCCTCTCATAGTTGATGTGTTTCCTTCGGTTTATGGTTAGTGACCCGGATTTGTTTTCGCTTAATCGATTTATGACTATTGAATAGAAGAATACTACTCTTGCCTTTATTTACAACAAAATGTTGACTAAAGTTGAATGATCTGTGTACTCCGTATTATGATGGCGATAACTGTTTCGTATCTTTGATACAGTAAGAGTGACTGCGATAAAGAAATATGGGTAACTAGACTCCCTCTTGTCGTCAGTAAAATCCTCGATAATGCACGTTTAGCTGTAAGGGATGTATAGATACGCAACCACGTCCGGTCGGAATGTGAACGTTCAATATGATCCTTCGTCTAGAGAGAGTAACGCCATCTGCATTGTCAGAATCCTTAACGGGTCTGTAGTAGCTGGTCTATTAAAATGTCTGCCCCTATCCGACTCATCCTTATTACAAGTGGTAGCCCAAACCCACCCTTCATATTTGTCGGCCAAACTTGTACTTGAGTTTTGGCATGAATTATCGTTGAAATGGTCTTAATTATAAATTTACCGTTTAACAAAATTTTGATTTTTTTTAAGAAATACTATGGATTTTCTTCCCCATGAATAGATTACCTTAGCTTTATTTAACAAAAACTTTGTTTCTTGATGCTCTTTTAAAGTTCGATTTCATTTGGCCTTTTAAACTTTTTTTTAATCGAGTCTCAATTATGAGCTTTTTGTAGACAAAACGAAAAATTTTAATCCTGGTATCTAAGATGAGTTTGCTCGCAGAACCCAATCTTTTATATTAACTGTTAAAGTTTCTCGTCCTGAATATGCATGAAATTATTAGTAATTGGACATTAATAAAACGGCAATAATTTTTTGACGCTCGTTTATTAAAAAAATATACGTAGACTCGACAAAACAATCAATAGAATAATTGTGACGACTTCTGACAAAATGGTCCCAAATGCGTCAAAAAATAATTTTGGCTATGAAGTTGCAAAGTTAACGTCGGCGAGCACCTTCAAAACATTTGTTCGCTGCTTAAAACAATATAACTTCACTAATTATATCGCATTGATAGCTTTATTTTATTTGTGCGTCACTGATGAGTCTTTTGTAGACGAAACGCGCGTCTGGCGCAAATACAAAATTTCAATCCTGGTATCTATGACGAGTATATTTACCATGTGTGAGTATTTCTTAATTGTTCTTGTATATTAAAGTTCGCAAAATTCATTTAAACACAATTCCGTATTTTAGCCTGTTCATATTATAAGTAACTTCACTTACCGATAACGAAAGTTGACAAAGTGAACGAGTCTCAAGCTAGTTTTGTTTCATCTTGCTCAATGGAACTAACAGATAAACAGGATAATAGTTTATTGAGGAGCTACGGATTTTTGATGAATTATATTTTGCCCAGATAGAAAGTTCTCAACGTGATAATCTAAACGATGATGTTGGCATTGTTTAATAACTTTGTGAATCTGATGAATCCAATTCAGAGCAGGATGATCTTTTTGTACAAATTGATCCGTCAAATGAAGAAAAACGTGAACGAATGAAACATATGCCGCAGAAGTGAAATACAAAAGTGTAGGTTTACGCTCTTTCTAAAGATTTCAAAAAATTGTGGTGTCAAAACCATGTACAGAAAACGTGATTTACATGTACAGTACACATGTACATGTTCAGCTTGCAACAGAATAAAGGGACCAATGCTCTTCCAGCATAGAAAACTATACCAAACTCCCAGGTGGCAGCCAAGATACAGGTAATTATATTGATTAATTAAAATCAGATTAAAACAAAATGATAAGTGAGCAACAAAAAATTACATACATGCATTTGAAAATCAACATGTTCTGTTTAAATTTATTTTGTTTATCATGTTTATAAAAGAAAATAGTTAAGTAGAATCAATAAATTTTGTGATAATTCAGGCTGTGTACCCCTCTCAACAGCTAAAGTAAATGCAAATGTGACTGACAACTTATATATGACCTGTATCCATTTAGAACAAGAATGTATGCATAATATACATGTAATACATGTATATTAACATTACATATACTGAAAAATGTACTTTCATTTTGTTAAATATTACTTTTAATTTTTATACGCAAAACATATGTAGAAATATATGTACAATTTGAAATTAATAAATTAATACAATGTTTATTAAAACTATTGAAATTAATAAAATGTTTATTAAAAATATTAAAACTTTTGAAATTAATAAAATGTTTATTAAAAATCTATGTACAATTTGAAATTAATAAAATGTTTATTAAAAATCTATGTACAATTTGAAATTAATAAAATGTTTATTAAAAAAATTATTAAGCCCGGATTTGTTTTCTCTAAATCGATTTATGAATTTTGAATACCGGTATACTACTGTTGCCTTTATTGACTGTAAATCATTTATAAATTTAGATGCACTTTTTTTTACCACACTGCATACATGACATAATTGACGTTTTATGATAAAAGCAAAAAATTGTAGTTTAGTATTAGTATGAACAAGAGGGTTTTAGCTAGTATGAAAAAGAGTTTTAGCTAGTTTCTCTGAAATTGTCAAATCATTAATATATTCCCTAAAATTTATGCATCAGATGTTAAGCAACATGTTTAAATTTTAATTCACCTATGAATTTAATTAACATACAGTTTCAATACCGACAGCACCAATCCGACAACTGCAACTTTACGTTGTAGTCTAAATATGCATATTATACTAGATGTAGCTTGCCGAGCATCTACATGTCCCTATAAAATGTACACATTTATGAAGTCGCTTTGTTATTTTAGTCATAAAATTTCATCTTGTTTAACTCAGCCTATAAATTATCCTTTAAACTCAGGCTAGAAGCAAAGCTGAGTTAAAAAACACAATTTAATATAAATACATGCATATGTATGTTGACTCGTTTTGTCTTTTGTTCATATATTAGTGGTTTGTGTGCCTCCTACTGATGTTTTGAGTTAAGCCAATTGCTACTGTTTGTAGTTTGTTCATTTGTAGGGCTGTTACACTATTGTCCCAAGTTGTGGGGGAAGGGGGATGTTCCAAAGTTAGTAACCTGTAGTACAGTGGTTGTGGTATGATATGTCTGTCATATTTGTTTTTCGCAATTGTTTTGTTATGAATTAAGCTGTTAGTTTTCTCGTTTGAATTGTCTCACATTTTTACGTTTCGGACTTTTTAATACAGCCAGCTATACAGTATGGTTGTTCCTCATTGTTGAGGCCGTACAGTGCCTTAAATTGCTTTAAACCACTTCATTTTAACTTTACTAGAAAAACTACTTTGAAGACTACTTGAAATGTTTATGGTGATATACAGCTTGGGTTCGTGTTTCTAAAACTGTTTTTATGCACTGATGCATTATGTAACCTAGAACACTGATGATTAAAATATTTCTCAGTGGTGCTAGTTTGTAGTATTTCTTTTTTTTTTCGAAAGGTGCGAGTCAAGTTCTGTCTCTGTGTGATACGGGTACTCCAGAAACGGAGGAAATAACTCAGAGAAGAAGAAGACAATCTAGAACTGTATGATGACTTAAAACATTTCTTCAGTGATGCGAGTTTGTAGTACTTTTTTGAGTGGTTCGAGTTCTGTCTGTGTGACTAGGGTGCTCCGAAAAAAGAGGAATTTACTAAGAGAAAAAGAAAACAATCTTAACATTTCTCCGAGTTTGTTATATTTCTTTTTTTTTTGAGTGGTGCGAGTTTGATAGAGTGATGCAAGGTGTAACAATTAGTGAGAGTGTTTGAGTGGTGCGAGTTGGCCGTTTGACGAGTTGTCGGGCATTACGTCGACTGAGCATGCGCGAAAGCGTGTAAGACACGGATGGATAGCGGTCTCTGAATTTGGATATTTTCTTAAAAAATGGCGTTTTCTGTGGAAAAAAACATTGTTTCAAAGACAAATTTAGGAAGTACAAAACACTACATTTATACATCATATCACAAGTATTTGCGACTTTGTATGGTTTCAGAGGAGTTGCGGCTCACTGAAATCGGTCTATTCCTTTAGTAGTATAGATTAGATACCTGCTCATTGGCAATCATACCACTTCTCCTAATTTTTATGTCAGGTATATTTGTTGTGTTATCAGAAAAGCTGTTTTTCACCTTAATGCAATTAAGTGCATTAAATGGCATTAATTTCAAACTTTCGAAATTGCATTGTGTTTTTTTTTTTTTTTTTTTTTACTTTTAACGGAGTTTAAAAGGAAAATTTAGATCAAGGTAAACAAGATAAAATGCATGAGCTAAAATTCAAAGTGACTTTATAAATGTGTACATTCTATAAGGACATGTAGATGCCAATAATATTATGCATAATTCAAAACATAACATTTTTATTGATTTTATGCTAAAAAATAAATTCTATATACATGTAAAGCTCCTTTAAGTTTTCAAAATTCTAATTTTAATCAAAATATATGATTTCAATATAGATACTGAATAAAAACCAGAATGAGTTTATTTATTACGAACAAATAACATTCACAATATTTTTTTTTATTAATTCAAGATTTCATATCATGTTTTTGTTTAATTTTTTTATTGACTTTTTAACTGTGTCAACACTTAAAAATGAAATAAGTCAAAGTACATGTACATTAGAAAAAAAACGATATTTGAATATTTTGGCATATCAATCATGATAGTTTAATATTGAATTAAAAGAAGATAGATCAAGGATAAGAAAGATCATTTTCTGTTATCATCACAACATATCTTATTCCTAAATGTGCTTGCTTTTACAGACTACCTTAAGTTTCAGGGGCGGATCTTGAATTTTTTAAAGTAGGTGTAATTCGCAATAATTGTTTTCCCCTAAATTGTGTGACGATAAAAAAAGTTTTGGATGATTTTATACAATTTTTTTTATATATCGTGAAAAACATTATTTTTTCGGAAATCAAATGGGTGGGTGGGGGCGGAGTTTCACACTCCCTCTTCACCCCTGGATCTCTCAATGAGTCCTATCACTGTAGCACTGATTTACCATATAAAAAAAATTATTCAAATGAAAGATTATACAAGTATGCATCCTATATCCATTGCAGAAAAAACATGCTCAACCCTTTTTGAATGAATTGTCTCTTCTGTCATTATTCAAAACATGTACAATATTTACTGGTGATGTAATAGCATTTATATTTTATCATTTAGCAGATTGCAGATAGTGTCATCAAGTCCAGTAGGAATAGCCATAACATTATGGAGAAACCTGTCATATATTTAAATTGAAAGCAATACCTTCAGCAGTATTTTAAAACACTGCAGCATATAAGCACATATTACCACTTTATTATTGATTCAATAAAACACAGATGTGTAACATGTTAAGAATTATGTGATTCAGAACCTATTATCATCAATATGTTTATAAAGAAGAACACTATAATTTCACCATCTATTATGCAGAACACCTTAACACCAAAAGGATTAAATGCAGCAAGACTGTGGTATCTCTATGTACAAATCAGGGAATAGTGGTATAATGAAACTGATAGGCCAACCATTACTATAACTAATGTTGACTTGACCGATGAAGGAGAATTCAATAAACATAAATGTCCATCAAGAACGGAGCTTTTTATGAAATAAAATACCAAAGTTTGCTGTGTCTACAATTCTAATTTGAAACACTTATATTAAATTCTCAAAGTTATTGTCACCAACTAAGTAAGAAACATTTTAGTTGTTAATAAATTGACCACATGGCATAGAACTGGTATATCCTGCACTTGATATAGACATTTTCAATAGCAATACCACTAAGTTAAAGTTTTTATTTCATTTAATTTGTGGGAAAAATCAGATGGAAGTTTTGATACATTTTTTTATATCTCATATAAAAACAATTAACACATTCAAAACATACGATAACGAAAAGCAACTCATTGAAAACCAACCAAAACTTAAAAATGGACACTTAATTTCAAATTATCAATACGAATAAAAACAGATTTAGGGACAATGACATGAAGACAGTACATTACCACCATAAACAACACAGAAAATATATATAAATATTAACCCATTTGGAGAAGAGAATAAAAAAAATAATTTTAGAATATTTATTGTTTTGTTACCATGGAAACCACATATTTAATATATGAAGGTTCCAAAAAAAAAACTAGATTTTTGTCATCAATATAGATATTCAAATCTGTAGTATTTATAAATCAATGTTTGTGTTGGAACTCATTAACAACATTGCAATTGCCAAAGAAAATAATTAGTCAGAATTTTGTTTCCATTTCCATATTTTTCTGTTCATATATCATGTACGCAAATGCATGCCGAATTAGAACATGCTGTATTTTCGAAACCAGTTGAGATATCATCATAAAAATTTTGTATTCATGGTAAGCACATTAGTAGCATTGAAAAAATGCAATAAACTGAAAATATGTATAAAGCTTATCTGGACCCATTTTCTCAGGCACAGTCACATATATGTTTACCATACATCAAGTTTATGAAATCAGATTTACAATAAATGCAGTAATGCAGTGTACAGTAAAGAGAAAATATATTTTTCATTTACTCAAATTAAATTTACATCTATTTATTAATTGGCAATAAACCTTATCAATTCAGTATAACTTGTGCGATCACCTCGGTTGTGTGAGGTTCGTGTTGCTTTGTCTTTTGTTTTTTTAAGTTGTATTGTTTGGATTTTTTCGTGTTGTTTTCGTTTTTCATTTTTTTTTTTTTTTGTCATGGCGACGTCAGCTTTTATTTAACTTATCAGTTTTAAAGACCAAACAGCCTATTGTTGATGCGCATCAACTAACGCAACTTGGTAGTGACATAAAAGCTCTATGACGTTGTTTCTAGCCATGAAAAAAACGTCAAATTATAACGTCCTATTTCGCGTTTTTCACGCTTAAAACTACGTCTTCCAAGAAAAGTGGAATTAGGCGTCGCAATGATACCTAGTGGAAATTAAACACAAATAGACACAAAAGATACTACACTATCTGTAACTTCCGTTCTAATAAAAATAATAATAAAAATATAAATTTTGAACTCGGTTTTTTGCATTTGCGCAGATCTGCATTTCTTTCACTTGCGCCTATTTTGTCTTTCATTTGCGCCGATTGTGTACAGGTAAATTATAGGTGAAAGTTATTTTTTTATTTATCATATAAACCTCTTCCGTTAGCCAGTTGTACATATGTTATGAATTGTCAATTATAACATATATATAACTGTTGTCCCCTGCTCACAAAGGGGAGGTGGGAGTAGAATTTCGAGCAGGATAAGTCAATTTAAAAGATATTTGTGCACTCTGTTTACATCCACTAAAATCACGGAGTAAAATTCTATTTACAGCCTTTCAAAGCGCCACAATAAAATCCATAAAAATGAAATACTAGTACAAAGAATTATTATTTTGCCGAGAATTTATATGCCACACATCTGATATATATTCCTTTCTTGTCATTTTATCTTTTCTATACTTGTTGTACTTGCCAATAACGAAGTGACAAGTCCATCTTTTCTTTCTCGTGTCAAAACGAAGTTCTCGAACAATATGACCAAAATTATCTTAAACACAAGGGAACACTATTTATATCCATATATATTACCATGCAATATACATTCTAGGTTTACTACATGTACATGTATTTACTCGTACAGCAAATAAAGTGTCGGGCTAGTGATAAAAAAAATAAAATAGGCGCTAATGAAAGAATCAAATCGGCGCAAATTAAAGATCGAAATTTTTTTTAAATCGGCGCAAATCTCGTACGCACGTGTAACTTTACACTGGTAAATTTATATGACTTACGCTTAGAATTTTAACTTAATATGTGCGTTTTCAGAAGGTTAGGCCGATAAACAATACTTTCTAGAAGTTTCGATATACTGGCAACGTATGCATGTTGAGATTAACTTATTTCTTTAAGATTCTCGTAAAATAATGGTGATCTTGCAATGAAGTTAAATTTGATCTATACTGCTTAATTGACAAAATCTTATAGTAAAAATAAAAATGATAAAGGTTCATTGTCTTTTGTCATTTGTTTCATTTCAAATTGTCTCAAGGACTTTCCTTTCTAAAGCGTCGTAAAAGGTTATTTCGAACTTGTTTTCATTCCGACGGATGGTGTTTCTGAAGGTTAATTTTGTGCGGCAACAACATCATGAGATCTGATACTGATACATACATGTGATCTCTTGTATTACCGGATAATAAAGTAGGTGAATATAGTTGTTATTCTTGATACTTGAAAATTTAAATGTGGGTTTCAAACGTCCAATTTGGAATTTTTTTCAAACAGTACGCCAGCAAGGAAAACTTGTACTATGACGTCAGATTCTATGTTCTGAAGAAAGACAACTCTTTTCTTCAAAACGAACGAGAAAAAAAACATGAAAATTAATCATAACTTTTTTGAAAGGTCGGTGACTTATACATTTTTTTGCTTTATTTTGAAGAGTACACATGTCACTTTCCTTCTTGAAATTTTTATGAAAAAATCACTGGTAGATATTTTTTTTATACTTGAAACGTTTTTCATTCTTGCGTTTTATTTTTTGCGGGAATGAAATAAATCATATTTTTTAAGATCAAAACAATAAGAATCTTAAACTCTTGAATCTGTATTTGATAGACACAAATCTGCTGTTTAACATGAAACAAGAATTAAGCTTGTAGGTTCGATAAAATGGGATTTTTTTAGAGTTTAAATAATAAGCAAATATCATGTTAATATTCGGGAAAACACGAAACTGAGGTTGCTATAGTGACAAAACTAAGTCGGTGACCCCCAATTTTTTTTATCATATTTTGTTCCTCAAATCATGAAATACCTTCACACAAAATTTTAAGGAAAAATCACTGGTAGAACTGAATAGGCTGTTTGGTCTTTAAATGCCCTTTTGGTATATTCACCCTTTTTTGACAAAGTATAAAGCAAATAGATTCTTTTTTTTAGAACGCCTGATAATTGTTCAAGGATAATTTCTTACTCAACACATAAAAGATAGAAAAATGTAATAGAACATTGTTCTTTACTTGGAATAATTTTTTAGCGCGTAAAGTTTTCAATGATTTTCCATATTAAATTTATACGATTAAATGTATGTTCATATGTTTTTGAAATGCCGAAAAAAATAGAAATTTGAACAAAATTCATCAGTCGAGCCGGGAACTGATTCAAGTTACATTTTTCAAATCAATAATAATGTTTCCGTAAATTTGTGTTCACTGAAATTTGGTTTGGATGCAGGTTACTTAAATATTTGCACATAGTCATTTACGTCGGTATGGTGCATCAAATTTTTAAAACCTTTCATTAAATCGAGAGAAAAACTGGCGAATAAATTTAATATACGTCATATGGTTTGATATAAATGGAAGAATTAATTGGTTAATCTGCTATTTGTTTGTCGTCCAGTGCGTATTCAGGATGAGAACAAATAAACAATTCATATAAAATGTACATGTAAATATAAAAATAAGATGTGGTATGGTAGCCAATGAGACAACTCTCCACAAGTGATCAAATGACACATAAATTAACAACTATAATTCATCGTACGGCCTTTAACAATGAGAAAAACCCATAACGCGTAGTCAGCTCCAATAGGCCCCGAAATGACAAGTGTAAAACAGTTCAAACGAGAAAATTAACGACCTGATATATGTACTAAATAATGAAAAAGTATGATATACAACAATGAACGACAACCATTGAACTACAGGCTCCTGACTTGGGACAGACACATAGAGAATGTGGCAGGGTTAACTAATTTTTAGGCGCCAAACCCTCCCTTTAACCTGGGACAGTGGAGCAACGCCACAATACAAGAACAAACTTTACAAAATAATAAATGAAAAACAAATTTGAGAAACAGCAATAAACGACAACCACTCAATTAAAGACTCAGGCTTGGGACAGGCATTTATATAATGTGGCGGGGTTAAACTAGTTTGAAGGTGCGCTAACCCTCCCCTAATCTGGGACAGTGGTGAAACAATACAACATAAAACAAACTATAAAATTCAGTTGAAATGGGCTTAACTCATCAGATCGATACAAAGCAGAAATACATCTAACAAAACCATAAAGTGGATGTGGCAGGGTACTTATACATCCCAAAAACAAAAAGACAATAAGTACAGATTGGAGAGTACTCGCAGTTACTGACAGCTAGTTCAAAGTCAATAACAATTTATTAAAAAGTCATGCATCTTAGACTTAAATATCAATCAGTACACATCCAACATCCAATGGATTTAGTGTAAAGACGTCATTAACAGTCAGAGAAAAACATGACCTTGTGCAATGCAACTAAAGGTATCGACAGATTGTCTAGCCATGAATGTGCATATGTATATAAAAATGATATTTAGTTTGATTTTAATTTATTGATAAGAAAATCAATATTAATATAAAGTGTGTCGTCTAAGTGTAGAAAACAATGACGAACAAGGTAACACAATAGTTGTTGCATACAATTATGCATGCAATTCGAATAACCATCTTTGCACCACCATTACCCAGCTAACATGCTGCTTTGGCCTCTTTAATGGCGCTTATCATTATATAACTCGTTAGTTTTTCCATTACTCTCTATTCTCTATTGTTATACCGACATTTCTATTTTCATTATTTTTTGGCCCATTTATCTACCCTGTTATACACCCCATCCATGGTGTTTCATGACAAGCCATTCACATATACTCCAACCTTTTTCTAGAACTTTGTTTTATCATTTGACCTATCATAAGATCTACCTATTGTATTTATTGTTAATTTGTTCTCGTCCTGAGAATGAATGAAATAGTTGCCACTGGACGTTGAACAACTAACAATCAACAAATCAATGAAAGACCAGTAGAATGAGTTTAGATTCGATCTGACAACTGATTGTGATAAAACATCTCGACCTTTTTTGTGGTTGAATCTCCGTACATAGAAATATTTTCAGTGTTTTGAATGACTTTCTGTAAATGTTCTCTTCCGACCGCTCACATTTCACATAATTTATTTACTGAAGCTGTTATTCATGGCAAACATTTAACAAATATTCCAACCATGTCTAGTACTTTGTTTTATAATTTGACCAATATTGACTCTACCAATCTGCCTACTAATAAAATATCAAAGCTGACAAATATATTGATTGTACGAATTTATTTTCAAAATGAGTATAAACCTTGTGCGTCACAACATTTTTAATGTTGGTTCGTAGAAGACACGTTTTAACGTGCTGTCAACTCCACTCGTATTTTAAAATCAGCAACCAGTTGATTGTGAATTATCGAAATTTATTGTCCCCTAGCAATAGAAGATGTTTCTAAATATTGTCCTAAGTACTTGCTAGATCTTTCAGTGAAAAATTTTTGTATTTGATCGGAAGAAAAATGGTAGCCATATTTCTATTTACCAATCGACCTTTGGGCGCTAAAAAAAACCCAATTAGAATCAAAAGTTAAGCGAGAAAAAGAACAACTGAAGAATCAACATAACGAATGCGAACCTGCATCAGAAACGTCGAGACTTAGATGAGAACTGTGAAAGTACTTTTATTCGTGGGGAACCAATATCGTGGTTTTCTTGGATGACTTTATCTACGAATTTAAGTGTCCAACGAAATGTAACAACTGTTGTCCAAATCAAGACACGAAAGATCCCAATGTAGGTTTGACTACATGGATACGGGCATGCCATATAATCTAGAGAATACTTCGAATATCGGCAAATGCATTATGATCTACAACTGAAGGCAGGATTAAACCCATTTAATCTTTAAAAAGCTAAACTGTACGACTTCTAATCTTTTAATTCCCATAAAAAATATATTTTTGAACGATGAAAGTCAGATTTCCGGTGATGATATGCTATGATGAAGTGTTCATTTTATATCCTCTTAATTCTCACACGGAAAATAATAATTTGATATTGGGCTTTCTTTTGATAAGAATTAATTTTACAATTCAAGGTACATTTTTAGCATTTGTTTATGTACAGTTTTCTTTAAGTGATATGTTTATGACCCAATTAACACCTTTGATGGTCTTTAATCTGTTGATCACTCGATCTCAGGTTAATTAGTGGCATCACTTCTGATTACACGTGTGCAACAATTCAAATGTTTACTTTGCAATTTCCTTCAATCGAGACAATTTTTAAGCATAGATGAATCAGCTTCTTTCCGAAAGCAATTATTTTATTTAAAGTTTGTTGACAATTGTCAGTTATTAAAGACGAACAAGTAAGATAAAATGAACACGTACTCATTTTGCAATTTCCACATATCATTATTAAACAACATATGATTATTATAAGTAATCTTCGTTTCTGATAGCTTCCATTCTTCACTCGATTTGGTTTTTTCTTCTTCAGAAAACTAAAATCCACGAACATGTAACTTTGTCTCAAACCACGAAAATTGATACCAACGAATTAAAGTACTTTCACAGTAACATCCTTCTGATGGTCACAAACATTGTGTCTTACATATTTGATTAGGTATATTTACATGCAATTAGACTCATTTGGAAATCTTGTTCTAATAAGTTTTCAAAATAAGAGACAAGGTTTTAGCCAAAATGATATTTTACTACATGTTTAATCAATCATTGAAACCTCGGTACAGCTTGGTTTGAAAACTATTGATTAAAAACGTGAAATTCAAATCTTTGAGAGTTTTGTTGATGGTCTGACGCAAGGAAAAATTCGGCCCCATTCAATATTCCCCAATTTTCTAATAGCCGAACTAATTTCCCGTCCTAAGAAATATCGACCTACATGTACACATTGTAGTAATATTAATTGTGGATGAAATATTTGACACTTCACTCAAAACAAGAACACAACAATACTTTGCAGAAACAATTCGCAAAGTTATGGTAATTTTAAGAATAGCTTTAATCACAGTTAGTCTCATATCTCCCATGCAGTTCCTCTATGCCAACATGACTTAAATCCAAGAAATCCATACTTAAGAGTGCATTTCCGTTAAATTTTTTGAAATTGCTATAAATCAAATAAGATTAATATATGCATGCGTTTAAATACCATTTGATATCTTTTTTGTTGGTGTTGTTGTTGATGTTACTGAAAAAATTAGTCTAATTTCTTTCCTTGCACTTGTTAGAAATATGTACTTGATTTTATTTCACTAAGTCAACACAATCAATTTCTATACTCCCAGTCAACACTTGAGGTCGGTGCATCATAAAACCTAAACGAAAGTTATGCATGTATCCAATGATTATACATCAAGCAAAACTGGAATTGACTCTCAACTAACCCGCCGACATCGCCAAATTCGTGAATAATCTGGAATGAAAACTCAATGATGGACCTTCTCTTCTTGTAGAGGGTTCTACTGAACTCACTGATGTACCTTCTCTTCTGGAAGAGGGTTCTACTTAACTCATTGATGGACATTCTCTACTGGTAGAGGGTTCTTCTGAACTCATTGATGGACCTTCTCTACTGGTAGAGGGTTCTACTGAACTCATTGATGGACCTTCTCTACTGGTAGAGGGTTCTACTGAACTCATTGATGGACCTTCTCTTCTGGTAGAGGGTTCTACTGAACTCATTGATGGACCTCCTCTACTGGAAGAGGGTTCCTCTGAATTCATTGATGGACATTCTCTACTAGTAGAGGGTTCTACTTAACACACATTATTGGTAGGGAAAATGAATGAAAATTTTGAATCACGATGAAAATAGATCACAACTTCGTTAATGAAATCAACTAATAAATTGTAAAGAATCGTTAAATGGTCTTCTGCCAAAGAATGACAAATATATCTCGAGTTTTCAAAATCACCTGGATAACTAGATATGGCTGAAGCCCTCAGCTGCCCTGCCATAGGCATGAGTATAATTCCACAAATTTATGAAACAAATAAACTGATGAAGGAACATGCTGCACGTTTGTCAAATTATCTATAACATTGATTCACATTTGTTTATAGATTGAAACAGCTTGGTGTAAACTTGCAGCATGTATATTAATTAAAAGAAGTATTGCAAATTCTAAGTTTTATAAACAAATGTTGCAGATTGAAAATTGGTATGCTACTTTACTGCATTGTACCATTTGCCAAAACTTGTGCATAATTTTTTTTTATTTTCATCAACTTCATATATTTCATTTTCAAGTTTTGAAATTTAAAAAAAACACCATACCATATTATTCCTTTAATACAGGCTGTATATAAGATTTGTAAAAGCCTAAATAATAAATAAGAAGTTGCTGGTTATAGTTTTTATATATATTTTATTTATATTTTTAAGAGTTTACTTTTTTTAATATCATTCTTTGAACATGTACATACCTGCAACATGCGAAGTGTTGATTTCCCATTGGCAGTCCAAATATCCTAGAGCTTCATCCTGAATGGCCTTCGTTCGTGGCCTTACAAGGATATGTCTGTATTGAAATTGGTCTGCCTTCTGTAGATGGCTTATTTTCGAGTGCACTTATTTCTTAATCTGAGCTGACGATAACGACCTCCATTGTGTTGATGCTTTTTATAGACCTTCCTTGCCTATGGTCACTCAAACGTTGATAAATAATGTCTTGTTGATCTTGTGTAAGGTATCTCATAAAAAACGGGAGTCCACTGAGGATCAGCTACTCCATTCGGGTCACCACTTACATTTAAACTGATCTTACGACCATTTAGCCCCTGAAAAAAACCCAATTCAGTTCTAAAGATATTGGCCCCCAAGGGTGACTGGGGAATAGAGGTATGGTCACCATTGGTCTTCCTCCGACCGCCAGTAAAACCCTTGCTAAAGTGGGGCGTCCGTTTGGCTGTGCGGGATGTACAAATTTGCAGCCACGTCCGGTCAGAACGGGGACGTTAAATCCGATGCCTCGTGTAAAGAGAGTGCCACGCTTTTTGCACTTTAAGAACCCTTGTAACAACTATTTGAGGGGTCCGTAGGTGACCTGCTGCAAGGCTAAATTACTGTCCCTATCCAATATACCCTCATTTTCCGTGGAAGTCTAAATTTCTCCGACCTTAATCCCTGACGCCCCTATTACAGAACCTACCTATTGTATTTATTGTTAATTTGTTCTCGTCCTGAATATGCATGAACTATTTGCCAGTGGATGTTAAGCAACCAACAATCAATCAATCATCTTTCAAAAAAGGATGTTTAGAAGAATTCATATTGATGACAGTTTGCATATCATCAGCACATTTTTGTTTGCTTAAAGGATTTTTTCATTATTTACATGATATTAAATGCTCTGAACACATTTTGAGTCTCGTGGCTGATTTTTAGAGTCAAAGTTATCATTTTTAATCTGCTTGACGGATCTACCAGCATCTATCTCTGATTTAACTTGCGATTTAGTCTCAGGTGAAGTTCTTGTATATACTTGATATGTTATATTAGAGTAACCATGCTTGTTAACTAATTCCAATTTCCTCGTCTGTCCCAAAAACCAGTTTTGACGTGTCAATACCGCGAAGTTTAACCTTTACATAGTTGAAAAAAAATATGAATCATTCGAAATCACTGTTGTGTAGAAATATAATACAGTATTATCCTAAACAAAAACTTGTGTAAGCATACTGCTCACCAAAATGCATCCCTTTGATTTTTACCTCTTTTTTTGTTATAAAAAAGCACATGAAAGTTTCTAATGTTTTATTTAAAAAAAAAAACATCAAATAACCTAACCTACCTTACAGTGTATTTACAAGTTATCACAGAAAGTTAATTTGCAAGATAATTTGTATCACAATGTTCCTAAATAAATGAAATTATTTCTTTGTAGGCAAAGGAGAGGTTGAAATAATTCTGCACTGTGACAGAAACCACATCAGAGGTTATATTTACTGTCCTCTCCTTTGGCACAGTAACATGCCGGTCCATAGTTTGTTGGAATAACGGTATGTTTTAATAAATGCTTACTATCTTTCATTTAATTTTGCAGAGGCATGCACTTCATCAACAAACTTGTAGAAACAATGGGGTTTCCTTTTAAGTTTCACAAAAGTAATGGTGGAAGCAAGATGTGGGAGTGCATACTCCCTCATCACCATTAGTCTGAAGAATAAATTTATTAATGTCATTAAGGCATTGGTGAAGTTTCGTCTGCATCTCTCCATAATCTTTTTGTTTTTTTTCTGGAACAATCTTGTGTTATTTCAGTCTTTTAGGCTCGTGCCTGGAACAGTACAAAAGATGCAGACCACATCAATTCATGAGAAAAGGTTTTGTGGTATTTTCAATAGTGACTTGAAAATTAAACATAATTTGATTGTCATTAAAAATTACCTCACTGATTGTCATTAAAAATTACCTCACCATATTTTCCCTCTTTCCATACTTTTTGTCAGTTTTGTGGTGATGTTGGTTATACCAGCAATAAAATAAACCACCTTCTTCCCAGTTTTATCTTTGAGGTCATGTTATGCATAATGAGCTAGTTTCTCAATGTTGGCATCACGAAAATGTTTTATCTCAGCTGACTCTAAAATTAGACCAGCCCTCTACTGCTGGCATATATGTTTTTCATTCTGCAAAAAACATGATAATATATATTAAGCAAGCAATCTTACAAGTGAAATGGCCAATAAAGTTTTATTTTTGTTGTTTTTTTTTCATCTTTTATCTTCACTGTTCACCTCCTGCATACTAGCATGACAAAACCTTGTATTGTCAATATCAGTGCTAGCTCTTTTCAGGGATAACAGTTTTGTACAGTTGTAACCATATTGCATGACAGTTAGTTCACGACTACTAGCATACACGTTGCTGAGAAAACTGATTCAACAATATCTAGACTAAGCCTTTGGGGTATTGTGTGGGATTCAGATGGGTACATGGATTGGAATTGTTCAGAAGATATGTATTTAACTAAGTCTAGGAATGCAGATATTGTTAGGTGCACCTCTTGCCTTGTTTGTCAATAAATGTGGTGCTTTTGAACTTCACTTGGCATGATTAATTTATTTTCAAGGTCATTTTCCCTATTTTGAGAACATAGCTTTTAAATCAGCAAGTTGTCAAAACTTGCATCACTATCACTTTTTATAGGAGTCTCACTATTTTTTGTAAGATGGGGGAGGGGGAGTCTGTCATGAAATTTAGAGGGCCATTAGTATATGGGTTAATACGAAAATGTTTTTCTTATGATTTCAAGGAAACGTTGCAGTATTAGTAATGATGAACCTTCGGTTTTCTGAAGCACCTTTACAAATTCTGAGCAGAATATTAATTCCAAGTTATTAAGCAAAGAAACCCCTTCCCCTAAAGTTGAGCTGATCTGAAAACTAGTTAGATTTCGCACAGTTATATAAGCACATTGATAATTAACATTTGAAAATAACTTTTCAAAGAAAAATTGCAAAATATTTTCTACTTCCCCAGTTATAAATATCTGTAAATCCTTATAATTCATTTGTTTTATGACTGATAAAATGGCCATGAATATTGTAAAATGCACAAAGCATTATATTTTTCATTAGTAAGATTTCATAACTGCCTTATTATTTTAAAGTTATCGCAAACAATCTGAGCTTTATCAAAAATATTTCATAACAATATATTGTTTATTCATAGCTTTGATCAGCTGATGTGCATTTACATGGGTAAAAGATGTTATAATATCAATACAAAATGTTACATCTTTTTATCAGTATAACTTTTGAAAGAAGAAATAAGACCTCCGATATCCAAAAAAGTAGTTATCTGTAAAAATGCATAAAAGAACAAAAATTTTTTTTTCAAAAATTGTCTAACTTTCCCAGCTATAAATATCTGTAAATCCTTATAATTCATTTGTTTTATGACTGATAAAATTGCGCTGAATATTGTAAAATGCACAAAGCATTATATTTTTCATTAGTAAGATTTCATAACTGCCTTATTATTTTAAAATTATCGCAAACAATCTGAGCTTTATCAAAAATATTTCATAACAATATATTGTTTATTCATAGCTTTGATCAGCTGATGTGCATTTACATGGGTAAAAGATGTTATAATATCAATACAAAATGTTACATCTTTTTATCAGTATAACTTTTGAAAGAAGAAATAAGACCTCCGATATCCAAAAAAGTAGTTATCTGTAAAAATGCATAAAAGAAAAAAAAAATTTTCTCAAAAATTGTCTAAGATAGAAGCAGGTTTTACAAAGCTATTGACGACAATGGCAGAATTAATGGTCGCTATGTAATTTGCAATGCATGCGTGAAAAAAAGGTTGCCTTGGTTTGGCATAATCATGTAACAATTACCTAATGATTCCCATTCTTCACCCTACTGGTTATGTTCAACAGTAAAACCCATGCTAAAGTGGGGCGTCCGTTTGGCTGTGCGGGATGTAAAATTTGCAGTCACGTCCGGTCGGAATGGGGACGTTAAATCCGATGCCTCGTGTAAAGAGAGTGCCAAGCTCTTTGCACGATAAGAACCCTTGCAACAACTCTTTGAGGGGTCCGTAGGTGACCTGTTGCAAGGCTTAATTTCTGTCCCTATCCAATATACCCTCATGTCCCGTGGATGTCTAAATTTCCCCGACGCCCCTATTACAGAACCTACCTATTGTATTTATTGTTAATTTGTTCTCGTCCTGAATATACATGAAATATTTGCAACTGGACGTTAAGCAACCAACAGTCAATCAATCATCTTTCGAACAAGAGGCTCTCAAGAGCCTGAATCGCTCACCTGTATTTCAGAGGAGAAGATTTTTAAATGTTAGCAAACTTGATGAACAAATTGTGTAAAATTGTCTTTAAAGGGCAATAACTCCTTAAGGGGTCAATTGACAATTTTGGTCTTATTAACTTTTTTGTTGCTTACAATTTATATATATCTATAATAATATTCAAAATAATAACAAAAAACTGCAAAATTTTGTTAAAACTACCAATTCGGTGGCAGCAACCCAACAATGGGTTGTTCGATTCGTCTGATAATTTCAGGACCGATAGATCTTGACCAATTAAACAATTTTACCCCATGTCACATTTGCTCTAAATGATTTAGTTTTTGAGATATAAGCCAAAAACTGCATTTGACCCTTATGTTCTATTTTTAGCCATGACGGCCATGTTTGTCGATGGATACAAACTTCGGATACAATTTATAAACAAGATACCCTAAGGAACATTTAGTTAAAGTTTGAAGGTAATTGGCCCAGTTGTTTCAGAGAAGAAGATTTTTAAATGTTGGCAAACTTGATGAACAAATTGTGTAAAATTGTCTTTAAAGGGCAATAACTCCTCAAGGGGTCAATCGACAATTATGGTCATTTTACTTTTTTGTAGATCTTACTTTGCTGAACATTATTGCTGCTTACAGTTTATATATATCTATAATAATATTCAAAATAATAACAAAAAACTGCAAAATTTTGTTAAAACTACCAATTCGGTGGCAGCAACCCAACAATGGGTTGTTCGATTCGTCTGAAAATTTCCGGGCTGATAGATCTTGACCACTAGAACAATTTTTCCCCATGGCAGATTTGCTCTAAAAGCTTTAGTTTTTTTAGATATAAGCCAAAAACTGCATTTGACCCCTATGTTCTATTTTTAGCCATGGCGGCCATATTTGTCAATGGATCAAAACTTCGGATACAATTTATAAACTAGATACCATAAGGAACATTCAGTAAAAGATTGAAGGTATTTGGCCCAGTAGTTTCAGAGGAGAAGATTTTTAAATGTTAGCAAACTTGATGAACAAATTGTGTAAAATTGTCTTTAAAGGGCAATAACTCCTTAAGGGGTCAATTGACAATTATGGTCATATTAACTTTTTTGTAGATCTTACTTTGCTGAACATTATTGCTGCTTACAGTTTACATATATCTATAATAATATTCAAAATAATAACAAAAAACTGCAAAATTTTGTTAAAACTACCAATTCGGTGGCAGCAACCCAACAATGGGTTGTTCGATTCGTCTGAAAATTTCAGAGCTGATAGATCTTGACCAATTGAACAATTTTACCCCATGGCAGATTTGCTCTAAAAGCTTTAGTTTTTGAGATATAAGCCAAAAACTGCATTTTACCCCTATGTTCTATTTTTAGCCATGGCGGCCATGTTTGTCGATGGATCAAAACTTCGGATACAATTTATAAACAAGATACCATAAGGAACATTCAGTTAAAGTTTGAAGGTATTTGGCCCAGTAGTTTCAGAGGAGAAGATTTTTGAAATAGTTTACGACGACAGACGACGGACGCCAAGTGATGACATAAGCTCACATGGGGCCCTTTATGCCCCGGTGAGCTAAAAAGGATGTTTAGAAGAATTCATATTGATGACAGTTTGCATATCATCAGCACATTTGTGTTTGCTTAAAGGATTTTTTTCATTATTTACATGATATTAAATGCTCTGAACACATTTTGAGTCTCGTGGCTGATTTTTAGAGTCAAAGTTATCATTTTTAATCTGCTTGACGGATATACCAGCATCTATCTCTGATTTAACTTGCGATTTAGTCTCAGGTGAAGTTCTTGTATATACTTGATATGTTATATTAGAGTAACCATGCTTGTTAACTAATTCCAATTTCCTCGTCTGTCCCAAAAACCAGTTTTGACGTGTCAATACCGCGAAGTTTAACCTTTACATAGTTGAAAAAAAATATGAATCATTCGAAATCACTGTTGTGTAGAAATATAATACAGTATTATCCTAAACAAAAACTTGTGTAAGCATACTCACCAAAATGCATCCCTTTGATTTTTACCTCTTTTTTTGTTATAAAAAAGCACATGAAAGTTTCTAATGTTTTATTTATAAAAAAAAACATCAAATAAACTAACCTACCTTACAGTGTATTTACAAGTTATCACAGAAAGTTAATTTGCAAGATAATTTGTATCACAATGTTCCTAAATAAATGAAATTATTTCTTTGTAGGCAAAGGAGAGGTTGAAATAATTCTGCACTGTGACAGAAACCACATCAGAGGTTTTATTTACTGTCCTCTCCTTTGGCACTGTAACATGCCGGTCCATAGTTTGTTGGAATAACGGTATGTTTTAATAAATGCTTACTATCTTTCATATGATTTTGCAGAGGCATGCACTTCATCAACAAACTTGTAGAAACAATGGGGTTTCCTTTTAAGTTTCACAAAAGTAATGGTGGAAGCAAGCTGTGGGAGTGCATACTCCCTCATCACCATTAGTCTGAAGAATAAATTTATTAATGTCATTAAGGCATTGGTGAAGTTTCGTCTGCATCTCTCCATAATCTTTTTGGTTTTTTTTCTGGAACAATCTTGTGTTATTTCAGTCTTTTAGGCTCATGCCTGGAACAGTACAAAAGATGCAGACCACATCAATTCATGAGAAAAGGTTTTGTGGTATTTTCAATAGTGACTTGAAAATTAAACATAATTTGATTGTCATTAAAAATTACCTCACTGATTGTCATTAAAAATTACCTCACCATATTTTCCCTCTTTCCATACTTTTTGTCAGTTTTGTGGTGATGTTGGTTATACCAGCAATAAAATAAACCACCTTCTTCCCAGTTTTATCTTTGAGGCCATGTTATGCATAATGAGCTAGTTTCTCAATGGTGGCATCACGAAAATGTTTTATCTCAGCTGACTCTAAAATTAGACCAGCCCTCTACTGCTGGCATATATGTTTTTCATTCTGCAAAAAACATGATAATATATATTAAGCAAGCAATCTTACAAGTGAAATGGCCAATAAAGTTTTATTTTTGTTGTTTTTTTTCAACTTTTATCTTCACTGTTCACCTCCTGCATACTAGCATGACAAAACCTTGTTTTGTCAATACCAGTGCTAGCTCTTTTCAGGGATAACAGTTTTGTACAGTTGTAACCATATTGCATGACAGTTGGTTCACGACTACTAGCATACATGTTGCTGTGAAAACTGATTCAACAATATCTAGACTAAGCCTTTGGGGTATTGTGTGGGATTCAGATGGGTACATGGATTGGAATTGTTCAGAAGATATGTATTTTACTAAGTCTAGGAATGCAGATATTGTTAGGTGCACATCTTGCCTTGTTTGTCAATAAATGTGGTGCTTTTGAACTTCACTTGGCATGATTAATTTATTTTCAAGGTCATTTTCCCTATTTTGAGAACATAGCTTTTAAATCAGAAAGTTGCTAAAACTTGCATCACTATCACTTTTTATAGGAGTCTCACTATTTTTTGTAAGATGGGGGAGGGGGAGTCTGTCATGAAATATAGAGGGCCATTAGTATATGGGTTAATACGAAAATGTTTTTCTAATGATTTCAAGGAAACGTTGCAGTATTAGTAATGATGAACCTTCGGTTTTCTGAAGCACCTTTACAAATTCTGAGCAGAATATTAATTCCAAGTTATTAAGCAAAGAAACCCCTTCCCCAAAAGTTGAGCTGATCTGAAAACTAGTTAGATTTCGCACAGTTATATATGCACATTGATAATTAACATTTGAAAATAACTTTTCAAAGAAAAATTGCAAAATATTTTTTACTTCCCCAGCTATAAATATCTGTAAATCCTTATAATTCATTTGTTTTATGACTGATAAAATGGCCATGAATATTGTAAAATGCACAAAGCATTATATTTTTCATTAGTAAGATTTCATAACTGCCTTATTATTTTAAAGTTATCGCAAACAATCTGAGCTTTATCAAAAATATTTCATAACAATATATTGTTTATTCATAGCTTTGATCAGCTGATGTGCATTTACATGGGTAAAAGATGTTATAATATCAATACAAAATGTTACATCTTTTTATCAGTATATATTGAAAGAAGAAACAAGACCTCCGATATCCAAAAAAGTAGTAATCTGTAAAAATGCATAAAAGAAAAAAAAAAATTTTCTCCAAAATTGTCTAAGATAGAAGCAGGTTTTACAAAGCTATTGACGACAATGGCAGAATTAATGGTCGCTATGTAATTTGCAATGCATGCGTGAAAAAAAGGTTGCCTTGGTTTGGCATATTCATGTAACAATTACCTAATGATTCCCCTTCTTCACCCTACTGGTTATGTTCAACAGTCAAAGGGTTATGTATGTTGAATGTTTTCCTTGATGATTATAAGCTCCTTCCTTGCGTTCGAGTGTGAAGACGGGAGGAGACGAAATTCTTCTGGTATGATTCACTGTTCTTAATGTGGAGATAACAGGTGATGAAGATCTATTTCTAGACTGAAATGTTTCACTTAGGTAAAAAATTAGATGCAAATCTCACAATTATAATATTATAAAAAAACATGAAACTATATTTTCTGTATGAACAGTTTTTAGGAGTAAATTTTGTACATGTGTTAATACTGCTTTTACAATAGTTATTAATACTTTCAATACTTTTGACCCCCAAGGGTGACTTGGGAATAGAAGTATGGCCACCATTGGTCTTCCTCCGGCCGGCAGTAAAACCCATGCTAAAGTGGGGCGTCCGTTTGGCTGTGCGGGATGTAAAATTTGCAGTCACGTCCGGTCAGAAGGGGGACGTTAAATCCGATGCCTCGTGTAAAGAGAGTGCCACGCTCTTTGCACGTTAAGAACCCTTGCAACAACTCTTTGAGGGCTCTGTAGGTGACCCGTTGCAAGGCTTAATTTCTGTCCCTATCCAATATACCCTCATGTCCCGTAGAAGTCTAAATTTCCCCGACCTTAATCCCGGACGCCCCTATTACAGAACCTACCTATTGTATTTATTGTTAATTTGTTCTCGTCCTGAATATGCATGAAATATTTGCCACTGGACGTTAAGCAACCAACAATCAATCAATCAATACTTTTGTGTCCTGTATGTTGTAAAACAGCGGTCTCTGGCATTCCTTCATCAAATAATCTTGTTATAGTAGTTTTTCTACCTGAATGGTTTGCGAATTTTTTGCACTTGTCGACATTTTATTTCTTGACCGAATTTTTCATTAGATTTTGTAATTTTGTCACCAAGTGGTTGACATTTGTACCAATGTTTCACAGTGTAGATACTATTCTGTACACTATCTGGAAGTCGCAATTTTCGAAGCGATGATTTCCAACTGGCTAAGAGGACGGTTTTGCCTACGGTGACTTTTCTCATCATTTGTTTACTCCTATATCTATAAAGTGCTTTGAACATCTTCAAGGTATGTATAGCATCATAAATATGAGTAACTGTAACAAAAACATGCATAAGAATATAAAATATACGTGTGCATCACACCAACTTGATAGAAAAAAGTGAAATCGATGGACAATTTTGCCCTCGTAGTACAAAGCAAATAATCTTTTAATGCAAATATTTGCATCAGTTTACAGTTAAATATATACTGTTTCAATATTCTTTTCGTATTTAAGTAGAATATTCGTATTTCCCATAAAAAAATATGTATTTCTTGAGGATCCCAAAATAAATTACTGTACGATCAGTCTAGAACTGACTGTATTCTAGAAACGATTTCAGATTTTTTGATTGTATGACCAGTCGTGATTTTGAAAAAGAAACAACGGCAGTTTGAAGGTATATACGTGTCTATGTGATATTATGAACTGTCCAGGGAACTATAACGTGTAATTTCTTTCATCAGACAATACAAATATATTTCTGATGATTTTTGTAGACAGCATTTGTATGGGAACATATATTTGGAATCCCTTTTCTCCTGGATTGGACCCCCTCTCTATTTAAAAATGGCTGGAACCCACAACGTATATTAAGTGGATTATGAGGAGATGCACTTACAAAACCGACGAAACATATTGTACCGGTCCAACGGAAAGACGGACTTCATTCATTATCACCATAAACCCCCGCTTTACAAAGTGGTGTACAATTGAGTGTCAAAGAGACAGCTCTACATCCAAAACAAAGTGAAGGAACTGTGATCAATTATAGGCTACAGTACGGCCTCGTATGTGTGTAAATACATGCTATTTTATATAACAATTAGATCTGTGTGTTTGTACAATTTTAAGTATAACGGAGGACATTTCTGAAACTTATATATACAACAAACCTTCCTCTTATTTTAGCAACATTTAAACTTCCTTATACTTAATATAGTAAGTCGAGTACACCCCATCAAGCTAAAACATGTTTCATAAGTTTTCAGGATGTGAATTTATTGAAATATATTTGTGTTATTTAGAAAAATGCCACCTTCTAATGTATCATAAATAACTTTGAAATCACCACTAGAATACAGTGAAATAAAGACTGATCATACAGTTTCAAAATATACAAGCGAGACTGGTCGTACAGTGAGAAATTCAAACAAGTGTAATTTTCTTATTTCTTGCTTCAAAGATCTGGTTGAAACTTTTACCACCACTTGAAATATACTTCATTTAGTTAATTACGTCTGGTTTTTACGTCTGGTTTTTACGTTAATTTGTACACTAAGAGGGTAAAAAGATTGTTTTTAGGTTCACCGACTGATTTTCCTTAGTGATGCACTTGAAAATCTCTTGATTAAGGCAAAGATACGAATAATGAATGTGCTGAATTTAATTCTTAACCATTTGAGAATATCGATGTCAGCTGAATTAATCATTAAGCAATGTACAGATGATCAACTTACCGTTTAATTCAGTATATCCATCAAATTTAAAATGTGATCCAAAAAGTTCTCGCTTCGAAAATCGCGACTTCCGGATAGCATACAGAATAGTATCTACACTGTGTGTTTGGCCTTCAATGATCTGTTTACTCACAATTATAAAGGGGATTCAGAACGCTGGCAATTAACGGAACAAGTGAACAACAGCTGCCATTTTCCTGACTTGGCACAGGCATTTTCCGAAATAAATGTTGGTTTCGGTTTATTTACCATTGGCTTGTTATTGTTGCTCAATCCTAAACTGTTGTTAACATATTAGTCAGTTTGTTAGTGTTTTTTTATGACGCCGCCGTAGGCGAATAAGGCATCAAGTGTTATCGTTGACCTTCCAATTTTCGTTTCTGTACATAAACTTGAATAACAGAAGTGTTGTTTCCTTTTTACAGACCCCCAAGGGTGACTGGGGAATAGAAGTATGGTCACCATTGGTATTCCTCCGACCGGCAGTAAAACCCTTGCTAAAGTGGGGCGTCCGTTTGGCTGTGCGGGATGTACAAAGTTGCAGCCACGTCCGGTCAGAATGGGGACGTTACTTAGTCCATTTTCTGCCTCTCAGCTTTCAAAACAAGCTGTGATGATACCAGGTAAACAATGTACCAAAGCCATCATTACTCCAAACGAACTGTCGCTTCTAGGTTATTATTTACCCAAACAGATCAAGATAACTGTGCCGAATGATATGGGACAACAATTGATGTAACTGGTGACAAATAAAAGGAGACTAATTCAGATAAAGACTGAAAGAATTAATTGAAACTATTTGAAATGTATCAGGTACCCAAATATGACTTAACGAATTAGAATTATCACCGGGTTTGTACAAACATGAGCAACACGACGGATGTCATATATGGAGCAGGATCTGCTTACCCATTGGGAGCACCTGAGATGACCCCCAGTCTTTGGTTGGGTTCGTGTTGCTCAATCTTTGATTTTCTGTTATTTCTTTTTTCTGTTTGTCTTTTTTCTTTTAAGCCATGGGGTTGTCAGTTTATTTTCGACTTATGAGTTTGAATGTCTCTTTGGTATCCTTCGACTCTTTTTTGTTCCAAGGGGTCGATCAAAAGTAAACAGTGAAAAAATCAAACAACTCCATTGAAAAAAGACAGACAGGAATAAACTAAACCTCATTACAGACGACTCAGTATTTAGAAAAATGAACCCTACGAAAACCAGCTTGAAATCAGGCACTCTAGAAGGGTCAGCTGGAACTGTTTCTGTTCCACTTCTCTAAATAAGAGGGCATACTAATTTGCATTTGTCCGTCCGTCCGAAACATAACTCAGGTGTTGTAGAAGGGTAGGTAGTAACTGTTTCTGTTCCAAGGTTCTTAAGTAGAGCACATACTAATTTTCAGCTGTCTGTCCGTCCGTCCGTAACACAATTCAAGTGCCCGAGAAGGTAAAGCAGAAACCGTTTATGTTCAACGTTTCTAAAGTAGACAGACACATTTAAAGTAGAGTATACTTTTTTTATCTGTCTGTCCGTCCGTCTATAATACAACTCGGGCGCTTTAGAAGGGTAAGCAGTAATTGTTCCTGTTTCATTGTTCTGTAGTATTGGTCATACTAATGTTTATCTGGCCGTCCGTTTGCATAAAATTTCTATTGCATGTATTCGGCAAAAACCAAAGAGACAGAAAAGTTTGCCTTGCAACAGACCTACAGACCCTCAAAGAGTTTTTGCAGGATTTATTAACCCACAGAGATCGTGGCAGTCTGTGTATATCGGAGTAAACGTCCCCATTCTAACTGGACGCGGCTGCTTGCACATCCCCAACAGCCAAACGGACACCCAAAGTTGGCAAGGGTTGCTCTGAAGAAGCATTAAGTTACCATATTTCTATTCCACAGGCACCCTTTTTCACCCTTCGTGGTGGTGGTGGTTGGGGATGCTTTTATGGTATAGTTTTTGTCATCTATCAACATCGTAAAACTACCTAGTAAATTTTATCAGGTTTGAAATCAACACTGATAAAAGGGCTATTTACAATTACCAAAATCGTATATACGCCGATCTGCTTAAACAGATTCAATAATAAAGCTAATAAAGGGTCTACGTAATCTAACATCCCTGCCTTTCAATTGATGATTTTTAGCGTTCGCAATGAAGGTAAAACAAAAAAAGGCACTTCTGTCGAATGACATGTTTACCGAAAGAGACCAAAGGGTTATTCAATCTTATAAGTATCGGAGAACACAACATAGAAAACTAAAGACAAAGTACATCTACACTAACAATGTTAACTTGGACCGTATACGGAAATATTAATTTCTTCTTTATAAACAAGATTTTTCTTAAATTTCTAGAAAAGGATTAAAAAAAATGGATTTCTACATTTTTAATTGCATTAAAGTTGTTATGATTAATTACTTTAGTAAGTACATATCTAACCCATTATAGAGTCAAATGCATAATGTGAATCACTATTAAAAAAAATGAGATGTGGTATGATTGTCAATGTGCAAACTTTTCACCAAAGTTCAAAAGAAGTGGATATAAGCAGTTATAGACAACCGTTCTGCCTTCAACAATGAGAAAAACTCATACCGTATAGTTGGCTATAAACGGCCTCGACATGAAAAATATGAAATTAATCAAATGAGAAATCTAACGGCATAATATACGGAATTTTATGCGACTGTCGTACAAGTGAGAGGTTAAGCTAGCTATTAAACCAAGTTATATCCACCATTTTCTACATCAGGAAATGCTTGTACCAAGTCAGGAATATGACAGTCGTTTTCCATTAGTTTGATGTGTTTTAGCTTTTGATTATGCCATTTGATAGGGGACTTTCCGATTTGAAATGTTCTTGGAGTTCGGTATTTTTGTTATTTTAATTTTTAGCTCACCTCCCTTTGACATGTTTTTTCTCCGCTGCTCGTCGAAAGACCCGCGGTTGACCGCTAGAACGTGAGTTTTCCTCATCACTTGGCGTCCGTCGTCGTCCGTTAACTTTTACAACAATCTTCTGAAACTACTGGACCAAATAAAACCAAACTTTGCCTAAATCATCCTTAGGGTATCAAGTTTAAAAAATGTATCCGATGACCCCGCCCATCCACCAAGATGGTCGCCATGGCTAAAAATAGAACATGGGGGTAAAATGCAGTTTTTGACTTGTATCTCTGAAACTAAAGCATTTAGAGCATGGTAAAAAATGTTCATCAGGTCAAGATCTATCTACCTTGAAATTTTCTGACCCATCCGACAACCCGTTGTTGGTTTTGCTGCCCCTGAATTGGAAATTGTAAGGAAATTTTGCAGTTGTTGGTTATTATCGTGAATATAATAATAGATAGAGATACACTGTAAACAGTAAAATTGTTCAGCAAAGTAAGATTTACAAATAAGTCAACATGACCAAAATTGTCGATTGACCCCATAAGGTGTTATTGCCCTTTAAAGTAAATTTTTCACAATTTTACGTTAATGTTTGTAATCTTTTACAAAAATCTTCTCCTCTGAAACAACCGGGCCAAATTGAGCCAAACTTGACCTAAATCATCATTAGGGTATCTTGTTTGAAAGGCCAAGTGAGCTTTTCTATCATTTGTCGTCCGTCGTCGTCGTCGTTAACTTTTAACTCCTCTGAAACTACTGGGCCAAATAAAATCAAACTTAGCCACAATCATCATTGGGTTATCTTGTTTTAAAAAAGAGGCCACCGACCTCGCATGCCAACCAAGATGGCGGACATGGCTAAAAATTTAACATAGGGGTAAAATGTAGTTTTGGCTCATATCTCTGAAACTAAAGCATTTAGAGCAAATCTTACATGGGGTAAAAATGATAATCAGGTTGAGATCTGTCCTCTCTAACAATTTGCAGACGAATCGGGCAACCCGTTGTAAGGTTGCTGCCCTTGAATTGGTAATTTTAAGGAATTTTTGCAGTTTTTGGTTATTATTTTGAATATCATTATAGATAGAAATGAGCTATAAACAGCAATAATGTTCAGCAAAGTAAGATCTACAAATAAGTCAGCATGATCAAAATTGTCAATTGACCCCTTAAGGACCCCTTTAACAAAAACCTCCTCTGAAACTACTGAGACAAATTTTACCAAACTTGGCCATAATCATCATTAGGGTATCTAGTTTGAAAAATATGTCCGATGACCACGCCTGCCAACCAACATGGCTGACATGGCTAAACATAGTACATAGTGGTAAAATGCAGTTTTTGTCTTATATCTCTGAAACTATAGCATTTAGAGCAAATAGCGTGGGTAAAAATGTTCATCAGGTTAAAATCTGTCTGCCCTGCATTGGTAATATTTTACGGTAATTTTGCAGTTTTTGGTTATTGTCTTAAATATTATTATAGATAGAGATAAACTGTAAAAAGCAATAATGTTCAGCAAAGTACTATCGACAAATAAGTCAATATGATAAAAATTGTCAATTGACCCCTTAAGGACCCCTTTTACAAAAACCTCCTCTGAAACTACTGAGACAAATTTTACCAAACTTGGCCATAATCATCATTAGGGTATCTAGTTTAAAAAATATGTCCGATGACCACGCCTGCCAACCAACATGGCTGACATGGGTAAACATAGTACATAGTGGTAAAATGCAGTTTTTGTCTTATATCTCTGAAACTATAGCATTTAGAGCAAATCTGACGTGGGTAAAAATGTTCATCAGGTTAAGATCTGTCTGCCCTGCATTGGTAATTTTAAGATAATTTTGCAGTTTTTGGTTATTGTCTTAAATATTATTATAGATAGAGATAAACTGTAAAAAGCAATAATGTTCATGAAAGTACTATCGACAATTAAGTCAATATGACCAAAATAGTCAATTGCCCCTATAAGGAATTATTGCCCTTTATAATAATCTTTTCGTAAATTTTTGTAATCTTTTACAAAAATCTTCTCCACTTAATCTACTGGGCCAAATAGAATTAAAGTTAGCAAGAATTTTAAATAGGGTATCTTGATTGAAAAATGTATCTGATGACCCTGTCATCCAACCAACATGGCCGCCATGGCTCAAAATAGAACATAGGGGTTTACTATAGAAGTCGAAGGGAAAACTGTCAAAAAACAATTTCATATGGTCACAAATTAAAAACTAATTTAAATAATGATAAAAGGTCTTCAGTAACTATTGTAAGACTAAAATAGGATGACCTGCTTTGAATTTAACTACCGGGCCAATTTTGGCCTCAATCATTATTAGGGTATCTAATACTATTTATTATGATTTTAACCTTATTTTACATGATTTCCAAAAGAACACAGTAGATACAGGTGAGCCACACATTCTCTTGAGAGCCTCTAGTTTTTATATAACAAAATAGTTTAAGAAAAAATATGACATACATGAACCAACTACATCAACTTACTACAGGCTACTGACTTGGGACTGTGGTGACGTTCAACCTGTTTGAAGGCGCCGAACATAAAACTATAAATTTAAAATGAGGTTGATATTGATACAGGATGAAGTGTGTCAAAATAGTAGAAATAAATAGGCACCAATAGTGGAAATGCCGATCGATATATCAATTGATCAAAATGTTAACAAGTTTTGCGCAATTCAATGTCAAACATGTGCATATGATTATTGTGTCAATAGGTTGTTTTGTCATTGAGATTTACTTCAATATTTATATTTAATAACAAAAACAATATAATTCATATTTAAGATGTTTGAGAAAAACCGTTACAAACCAGTCCCATCGTTTTCAAATTAAAATCGTAGACAAACCCCTGTATTCGATACAAATCTATCAAAATAAACAATTTATCTTGCCATTTAAAAGCGTACTAATAACAAAGCGATAATTTCTGGCTCAAGGGTAATAAACAGATAGTTTTGGTTTTCCAATTTGTGCATACGTTTTTGAATGATAAATTAATGCTGGATTAAGTTTATTGAAAATTTTCAAAGAAAGGTAAATACAAAATGAATTAAATATATCAAATGTATTTTTATAAATTTGGAAAAAATTAATTAGCGTATTGTACATAAAATCAAACAATATCATACTTTTGTGCCTGTAAACAAATTATTTTACTTTCAAAGACTTCAAACTGACATTAAATGAAACACATGATGTAAGAACCAGAGTAACATATGTAGATTTTTTTTTCTTTCTTTTTTTTTTTTTTTATTTGTTTGGGTTTTTTTCGTCTTTAGTCCTCAATCTAACCTATTTTACTGATTTGTTTTTTTCTCAATTGTTTGAGTTTTGTGGTTTTAGTTTTTTTTTCTATAAAACAAGGCTTGGCATGGTCAAAGTAGAAGAAGATACATAGGTGGAAAGCATTGAGTTTCTTATTTCAAAAAATTCGTGAATGACATTATAATGACTGAAAATCGCAAATTGTTCAAATTTGATAATGAAGACTTGATTGAAATAAGCGCTATCGTGTATTTGTAAATTTGAAAGAAACACGAATGTGTCCATAGTACACGGATGCCTCATTCGCACTATCACTTTCTATGTTCAGTGGACCGTGAAATTGGGGTCAAAACTCTAATTTGGTATTAAATTAGAAAGATCATATAATGAGAAACATATGTACTAAGTTTCAAGTTGACTGGACTTCAACTTCATCAAAAACTACCTTGACCAAAAACTTTAAACTGAAACGGGACAGACGACGAACGAACGGACGCACATACCGGAAAACATAATGCCCTTTGGTGGGGCATAAAAAAGGCCAATGTTAAGTAAATACTATGGGATAGCAATGCATGTTTACATACGTAACATACAATATACGTGTATATAGCAAATAAATCTAGAAGTTATCGTCGAACATGTTTATACATTATGTTTTGGAAGGTGGTTTATTGTCATTTACATTGTACGTTACTGAGCTAATTTTTGGCCCATATTAAAGATTGGCAATGTAATGACCAAGATTTGAAAAGGTGAAGTCCGAGCTGCAGGTATTGAGGGGGGGGGGGGGCACATTTACTATATAACGAGTGTTAGGGTGTATTATGGCACTGTTTCAAGCTTCATGATATATGATAAGGTAAAAGAAAATTAAGAACAATGTATGACAAAGTTGCTGATTGAAGCATTTTTATAAGACATAGCTTAATTATGACAACTAAAGGTATTATTTTGCATTCCAAATAAAAAATAAAGGTGGGTACTGGATATCTCAGCTACCCTTTTTAATATAGACCTTATTTGTATTTGTGAATCTGTGATACTTGACCTGATAATTTTCGACGATTGAACAACATCTCATTATTTAATTTTTATTATAAAGTACTCTGTTAAAGATATTCACAATTCATCAGTGTATAGAGCTGAAGATGGCATAAACACCAACAATCAATCAATAACTCACTACAAAATATATACAGTCTTGTTAGCATATTTTTAACTGTTAGTCAATATCAAAAGTGTAAGTCTCCCGAATTAAAGACCAATGTCTGTTGTTCGACTAAAACTTACATGTTAAAATTTGACTGGGAAATTTGTGGAAGAAAATTAATTTCGGTTTGTTTGTTTTGTCCTGATCATTAAAATTTAAGAAGTACTTGTGTATTTTATGTCGTTTAAATTGTTCTATAGATTATTTTGTGTAATTTTAAAATGTTATTTTACGGGTAATTAACTGAATCTTTACTAAATTATATATAAGTCATGTTTCCACCAACCATGACGTTTCCATACGTGATAATTCAATTACATCCTTTTATATTAGCAGTTTAGACAACAACTACGAGAACGATATATTTTCTAACATAACATGTATCGTCTAAATAAAATGGCGAAAGACAAAATTAACAATAAGAAAAATACTACAATGTTTTTTAACTTAGAATTAGTGTGTGAATACTACATGTATTTACAGTAAGATACTCAGTCCTATATAGGTGCTGAGTATAGTAATAAGAATATGGATTCTTTATGGGCATAAATATTATTAACATTACACTATAATATGTCTTATTAAATTATCAATACAGTAAAAGATTTATAGATACTTCAAATCAAAAGATAGATGGTCGATTATAAATATTTTTAATTTTAAAAATACTTCGGCTTCGAGGTCACTGAACAGACATTATTTAAATGTCAAAAAGAGCATCTGGTTCAGTAAAGTTGGCATCGTTAAGGTAAATCTACACGCCATTTGTAAACAGTCATGCTATATATTGTTTTTTTCAGATTCATATCAAGTTTTATGGTTATAAATTTCCTTTGATTTGATTTTTGCTGATATAAATAATATTTTTATTTGCACTATTGTTTATAACTTGTCTACGACAGTAAAATGCAGCACCGATTCACATATAATTATTTAATGCTTGTAAATAAAAGATTGTTAAAAAATCATTGCGTAAATATTGTAAATACTTGCATATTAAAATTTTGAAATCCAGATTAAAGTAACCATACCTAATGTTCAAGAGAATTTAGAGCATAAGAGCCCTCATTATACAAGGTATAACGCATCTCCTATAACAAAATAATTTCAAAACACTAGTTTGCAAAAGACATGCGCAAATATTTAGCTGCTCACAAAGACGAAAGTCATAACCTATTCAAAGGGGCACTAGCTACGAGATATGAAAAAAAAATGATTTGTTTTGTTTATTCATTAATGAAAGTGAAATAATAATTCGCTTTTAGCAGCCAGTTTGGTCATATAACCCGATATAAACATATATATTGATATAAATAGCTAGCGAACTCGTGCAATTGGATTTTTCTTGGTCTGTTTGATTTCATATTATAGGTTTTAAATATGTGTTAATCATCGTTTCCCCCCGCAGTGTGACTGTGGAAAAGAACTATGGTCAATACAGGTCTTCTTCCGACCGGCAGTCTTCCGAGGTCACCTCGATGGTTAATTAGATAGCGTCTAGACTAAAACACACACGAAATGCTGATATATATTATCGACCCCATGCATTGTGGTTTGTTTATTTTAGAATTTTTACCCCCCGGTGGATCGCTATCCTTGCCGTGGTCGGGGAACTTGCGTGTCTTAGTGACCCCAAGAGCTATGCCAGCTGTAACATTGTCTCCTGATATGGTCACCCACGCTGGACAGGTCGAAGGGTAGAGGCCAGACTAAAGTGATCCGAACATCGTACGAGTTGCCCGATGTTTTGAATAAAATAGGCATTTCAACCCGTTGGTTGCTGACCGTGTCGGTGGTTTACTAGATCCTTGCGGATGAGGGCTGTAGCCAGACTCCTTTATGTCAGAAAAATATCCGAACGGACGAGACTATAGTTCAATAAGCTGCTTTGGCTCCGATATCACTTAAACGGGAGGTCGGATGGACCCGGTCCGATCAATCGGCTGGCCCTTTTGTCAATTCTTAACAATAAGCTTTGTGACAATATTAACTTTATTCACATGTATTTAAATTAAGCTATTTATATTTAGGATAACTGAAGAAGACGATGGCTCATGGGTCAATCAAGTGGTACGCTTTCTATTTCGCTTAAGGAAACGCCCTGCTTGAGTATACTATTATTGAAACATCTGGTGCTTTCCGCAGTGGATCTTGGGTTCTAATTTTGGGGACGAGCTACATTATACTTGAAGCTCGATTTCGGCATTAACACTTGACCCCGGCTCGCCACGGAAACTTGGCATTGCCCTTGTAGGCACTCCGAGGTGGATGGATGACAAGAATGGTGAACCTCTATCATTTCCTATGGCACACCTAAACCAACCCTCTAATAAAATTGAGAATGGAAATGGGGAATGTGTCAAAGAGACAACAACCCGACCATAGAGCAGACAACAGCCGAAGGCCACCAATGGGTCTTCAATGCAGCGAGAAACTCCCGCACCCGGAGGCGTCCTTCAGCTGGCCCCTAAACAAATATGTATACTAGTTCAGTGATAATGGACGTCATACTAAACTCCAAATTATACACAAGAAACTAAAATTAAAAATGATACAAGACTAACAAAGGCCAGAGGCTCCTGACTTTGGACAGGCGCAAAAAAAGCGGCGGGGTTAAACATGTTTTTTGAGATCTCAACCCTCCCCCTAAACCTCTAGCACATGTAGAAAAAACAAACGTGCAACAGTACGCACAGTAAAACTCAGTTTAAGAGAAGTCCGAGTCCGATGTCAGAATAGGAAACAAAAGAAAATAAACAAAATGACAATAATACATAAATAACAACAGACTACTAGCAGTTACTGACATGCCAGCTCCAGACCTCAATTAAACTGATTGAAAGATTATGTCTTCATCATATGAATATCAGGCACAATCCCTCCTGTTAGGGGTTTAGTATTATACCATCATAAAATATATGAGAAGAACATAACCCATGTCATGCCAACAACTGGTATTAGAATAAATATGTTAATTCCGATGCAAATACCCTATAAGTGAATCAATATTAAAGCCAAAATATGCAATATTTAATGACCTGACAACAGTATCGTAACTACCGTATAGCGGGTTATTTTCGCGGGTGTAAAATTTCGCGATTTAGGGGCAACAAAGTATACGAAAAATTTTGGCGGTTTTTATTTTGGTGAATTCTCAAATCCCAGTTAAATATTTTGGCGGATACTGAAATTGTTGCAGTTAAAAAGTTGTAAAACTTGACAAACTAGTAAGTGTTTATTGTTATGGAAAAATGATTTGTTTTTACCTAAATGACGTCTTATTAATTGATTATATTCTGATACAGTTAATAAACAGAATACCGATGACTTAGATATTTGTTACAGGTATTCAAACGTCTTGTAAATTTTACGGTTGATTAGTTACAAAATTGACCGGACCTTTGATGTACTTACTAATTAGGTTACAAAATTATCATGAGTGTTTACAACTCTTGTATAGTTTGACACTAATTAATAAGGGTAATTATCTGATCAGAGTACCTTACACTCTTATTCTAATTGACACTTATTAATAAGGGTATACACACCTGACAGTCATTTTATAAAATACATGTATGTACAATGCCCTTTGGCATTTATGTTGTTTAAACTAACATATACCGCTATTGACTTGCCGACCGGGAAAAATAGATCGTTTACAAAACGCTTTAGCTATTAGAAAGTACCCAACGTATGCATACATTTTCGCGGAATTTATTTTCGCGATTTTCGTTTATCCAAAATAAGCGAAAATAGACACCCAGCGACAATAACCCGCTATACGGTATATCCCTTCTTAATAAGTCTGTTTAAAGGTTTTGTTAGCTTTTGAGGTGAATACTGACATTTTTGTGCTTTGTAAAGATTATTACCATAAAAGATTGGATTTGAAATACCCGAACATATAAGATGTCTGCATGTTGAGTTATATTTACGAATGATGTCCTTATACCGATGATAAAATTTAGTAAATGTTTTGACTAGTTTATGATATCGAAAACCCTGGTGTAATAATTTTTCAGTAAGACATAAATTTCTCTCGCTAAAATCTAACACGTTGTTACATACACGAGCGAATCGTACAAGTTGAGATATATAAACACCATAAGATGGTGACCAGGGAACGTCATCATCTAAAAATGGATAATTAACGATAGGAAATGAAAAATCATCTCTTTTATCATAAATTTTTGTATTAAGCTTCCCGTTAATGATATAGATATCAAGATCGAGGAAAGGACAGTGGTCATTGTTAGTATTAGCTTTATTTAAAGTAAGTTCAACAGGATAAAATTCTTTAGTATACACACTGAAGTCGTCATTATTCAGAGCCAATATATCATCCAAATATCTAAAAGTATTGTTAAATTTTTGTATCAGATGTTGTTTCGATGGGTCTTTGCTGATTTTAGTCATCAATTGTAACTCGTAACAATACAAAAACAGGTCCGCAATAAGTGGTGCACAGTTAGTCCCCATTGGAATTCCGATAACTTGACGATATACGGAATCTCCAAAGCGAACAAAAATGTTATCAAGTAAAAATTCAAGGGCAGATGTAGTATCAAAGCATGGCCAATTGACATAGCTCTTTTGTTTGTTGCTACTAAAAAATGACATAAAAGAGTTCGAACATATGTATTCGCATTTCGACTTTTTAAATGCCCATTTAATTAGGTGTGTGAATTTTTTCTTAATAAGAATATGAGGCAAAGTGGTATATAGGGTAGAAAAATCAAAACTTTAAACAGATTCAAAATCACCAATATATGCATGCAATTTATCAAGTACTTCCAACGAGTTTTTGACACTCCAAAAGTAGTTAATTCCACTGTTTTCAAAGGCCTTATTTGAACAATTTATTATCAGGTTTTTGATTGTACCAAGTGTACTATTAAGTAGAATAGACAATTAAGTAGTGGAACAATGACTTGAAGACGAAATAAATCTATATTTGTAAGGTGATTTGTGTAGCTTCGGAAGCCAGTACATAGTTGGGACTTTCGTTGTATTTGGTTCTGCTTGTAAAGAAGTAGCTAATAGTTTATGTTTGTTACAGATATCGTTTTCTGAAAATGAAGTCAGTTGGAATGTTGGTGAATTCGTGATTTCCTTTTGCAGAACCTCAATGTAAAATTTACGTCAAACTATAATGATATTATTAGCAGCTTTATCAGCCGTACACAAAAACAAATTCCTTGGCTAGTTCTTTTAGTTTATGTTTGATACGAGAAATAGGATTTTTATGGTTGTTGTTAAGAGTAAAATGTTCTTTAAAATGTAGTATACGTATATCAACTATCTTCATTACTGAATTAAAATAAGAGTTCAAAGATTTTTTGTCAGCCTTTTCCCGTTTTATCCATTTCAAACAGTAAGCACGAAGTGAGTCGTGGATGATATTACGACACTCATTCCAATTAATAATTGACGGGGGACGATATTTAGGTCTCTAAAACAGCTATAATAAATGAAAAAGGAAATGTGATGACTCAGCACCCTATCCGGAAGAAGACAGTTGGCCCCGATTTATAGTAAATACAGGTACAGATGAAAAACCTATTTCAAAGATATCTTCATTTGTGATTCACAAACAAATCCAAAGAATTGCTGGCACTGTGAAAAACGTTTCAAAGACGAGATCAGAAAATTAATTTGTTGGTTGAATATTCAAACAAAAGCGATTCAATAAATTTGCTGACAATAAAAATCATTACCAATTTTACTGTTTCTCCCTCTCCCCACAATAGTTTGAACAGTTGTAAAGGAATCATTCGAGACAGAAGTCAATATCTGGCTGACCTTACAGTAGAAGAAATTTGTGAAGAACTTTCAAACCAAGGTGTAACTGATGTTAGATTTCAAACCAAAAAGAATGGAATTATAATCGAACTAAACACTTATCTTTTAACCTTTAGAACTCCAACTCCTCCTACATCTATTAACTTGGGATGTTTCGGAATGAGAGTTGACAGGTTTATCCCTAATCCAATTCGATGCTTCAAATGTCAAAAGTTTGGTCATGAAACCAAACAATGCCGTGGTAGGCAGAAATGCTTAAAATGTTCTGACGAAGGATACGAGGAAACAACCTGTACCTCTGAATCTTCTAAATGTGTAAACTTTGGTGAATCCCATTTTTCATCTAGGTTTACCTTAAACCAAAAATTAAAATTAAAATCAAAACAGAAAGAAACATTAGTTACCCAGAAGCTTAACAGATAGCTTTTGTTTCATATGATCTTCCAGATTAATAAAAAACCATCGTATGACAGTAAAGTTGGCCGTTTATTCAGTTACGAGTCTACACAAAGTCGCATGACCTTGTTAATTGATGCTGACACTTTTACAATGTTGCCTACTGAAACTGTATCATCTGATAAAATTCTAACTCCAAACAAACCAAATTCTACTAAAACCAGTAATCAGTCAACTCAATCTTCCTTACAGAGCTCAATTGCATCCCCTAAAAAAAATAAGATAAGAAATCAAATAAAAAAGATGTAGATAAATCAGGCAGTTGGGGCAATGGATCTATCTGCGATCTTCCCGATGACATAGATGATTCATCCGTCGTAAATTGTCTTCCTACATCTGCATAAATAAAAAGTCTACTAGTTTATCTCTGCATGTCGTAAACAGTCTACTAAAGCCCCGTCTCCTCTTCGTTCTCCAAAACATCAGAACGTCCCCCAAAACCCCAGCAAATCCGTCCCCTCAGAAGGCTTCTGATAGGCGGTCGCGAGGTAGGGGTCGAGGTGGAGTAACATCAGCTGCGTCTAGTCAAGAAAATCGACGACTCTCCTCACAAAATAGATTTGCCACACTTAACGATGAATCAGAAATGAAATGCGAAAGTGTTGTGATACCCGAAAGATCACAATCGAAATAAGAATTCTGGCAAACTCGATAGCATTCGTCATTCTATTCATAAACCATGACAGATATCATTCAATGGAATTGCCGAGGTCTTAAAATAAATCTTCTGGAGTTAACGCTTCTAGTTTAGTCATTTTTAATTATTGCATCTTGTCTTCAGGAAACTCATCTAAAAGAGAGAGACAATGTATTTTTAAAAGGATACAACATCTTTAGCACATTTTCTAAGGAAGACGAACGTGCTGCAGGCAGATCAACCATTTTTGTGAAGGACAACGTCATTCATAGCACAGTCCAACTCAACACAGATCTGCAGGCAGTTGCAATTCGTTTATCATTATCATGTTAAAAAAAAAAAATATGTTAAAAAAAAAAGAATTACATTATGTTCTATATATATTCTACCTAATTCAAATATAGATAAAGCTAAACTCAAAAACCTTACTGATCAATTACTTTCACTCTTTATCCTTATGGGAGACTCCAATGCCCACAATTCCTTGTGGGAGAGCAAGTCTCATAATGCCAAATGTAAGATCGTTGAAGACTTTTAATGGATCAAAAACTTATCTTCAACCTGCAAACGTGTCTTATTCTGCTATTGATATCACTATTTGTGATCCGTCCTATCTTCTGGATTATTCATGGCGTCTCCATGATGATCTTTGTGGAAGTGATCACTTCCAAATAATACTTGAACATCTTTTTACCTCTGTTCAAGAGGGAGTTCCACGTTGGAAACTGGACAAGGTGGACTTTGTTTGAGAATCTCTGTCGAGCAGAACTTCAGTCAAAGATGTTTGAGACTACAGGATCCAATTTTAACTTTTAACACCGTTTTAACGTCAATTGCTGACAGAACAACTCCTAAGACCTCGGCAAATCCGAAGCATCCCAGCAAACCATGGTTTGATGACGCTTGTAATCAAGCCATAGATGACCGTAAAAAATCAACATCCTACGACGGAAAATTTAAGTAATGTCCGTATTTTTCTCGCTAAGACAGACGTCTTGGGAAAAATTTGTCTCAGCGATAACATCTCGCACTCCGATGACAAAAGCATGGAACATGATACAAAAGATAAAAGGTAAAATTTCTAAAGCCACGGAAAAACATTTGAAAGATGGCAATATTTTATTAACATCTGAAAAATATATTGCCAATAAGCTTGGTTAAACTTTTGCAAAATTTTCCTCTTCAAACAACTACAGGGAAGTTTTAAAAAAATGTTAAAAAAAAAAAACGATAGGTTCAAATAAAGTTGAACGTTAAATCGAAAAATGGTGAAAATTATAATAAACCCATTTCTCTGGAAGAACTTAAAGGAAACATCTTGGTCAAAGGCCCACGATACAGCCTGTAGGCCTGATAATATCCACTACCAACTAAAACACTTGCCAGATACTTTGCTGGAAGCTCTTTTGCAGTTCATGAATAACATCTGGGAATCTGAAGATTTGCCATCAATCTTGAAGCTTGCGAGCGTCGTGTCTATTCCAAAACCAAGTAAAGATCACACGAATCCTTTTAACTATCGACCAATTGCTCTTACCAGTTATGTCTGTAAAACATTAGAACGGATGGTCAGTGATCGCCTTGCTTGGTTCCTGGAATCAAATGGGCTATTAGCCAATATCCAGTGTGGATTCCGACAAGGCCGCAGTACTCTTGATCATCTTGTTCGATTCGAATCATTTGTCCGTAATGGTTTTGTCAAAAATGAACACGTGGAGTCAGTCTTTTTTTCGATCTTGAAAAGGCCTATGACACTACATGGAAGTATGGTATTTAAAAAGATCATTTTAATATGGGGTTGAAAGGCAATATGCCAAATTTTATTTCGAATTTTCTGTCTAATAAACAATTTAACGTAAGAGTAAATTCAACCATGTCTGATTTGTATGATCAAAAGATGGGTGTCCCTCAGGGGAGTATTTTATCTGTTACATTTTTTAGTCTTAAAACTAACAGCCTTGTTGAAGTTTTGAAAAGTAATATTGAAGGTTCATTGTACGTTGATGAGTTTTATGCCCCACTTAGGGGCGTTATGTTTTTCGGTCTGCGTCGTCCGTTCATTCATCCGTCTGTCCCGATTCAGGTTAAAGTTTTTGGTCAAGGTAGTGTTTGATGAAGTTGAAGTTCAATCAACTTGAAACTTAGTACACATACTCCCTATGATATGATCTTTCTAATTTTTATGTCAAATTAGAGTTTTGACCCCAATTTCACGGTCAACTGAACATAAAAAAATTATAGTGCGTGTGAGGCATCCGTGGGCTATGGAAACATTCTTGTTTAATATGTTACAGAGGCAAACATATGAACAACATAGAACGACAATTACAACTGTGTCTTGGAAGAATTAAAAAATGAGCCTCGGAAAATAGTTTTAAATTTTCTACATCAAAAACGGTTGGGATGCATTTTTGTAACAAAAGGAAATTCCATCTTGATCCAGAAGTCACCGTTAACGGAAACCCTATTAAAATGGTTGATGAAACCAAATTCCTGGGTTAGTTTTTGATAAAAAGTTAACCTTTCTACCCCATATCAATATGTTAAAATCAAGATGTTTAATCTCATTAAATATTTTAAAAGTTAAAAGCACTGACTGGGGTACTGATCGCGACATTTTACTTTATTTATACATATATCTAGTTAGATCTCAACTAGATTATGGCTCAATAGTGTATGGCTCTGCAAGAAAGTCCTAGAATCAGATTCTCGATGCTTATCATCACCAGGGTTTGCGTCTCTGTCTTGTCGCCTTTAAAACCTCACCAGTTGAAAGTCTGTACGTAGAAGCTGATGAGCACTCACTCTCCAACAGACGTTTGTCGCTGTGTTTTTAATCCAATTGATGAAGATATATTTACAAAACCTGAAAATAAAATTCCTCCTTAAGGAATTCGTTTAAAACCACTTTTAACCACTTTTGATTTAATCTTTTGCTTAAGTTGAAACTTGCAAATGCCCTCCATGGGAACTTACCAAATCGAAAATGATATTTGATCTCTGTAAATACAATAAAACTGAAACAAACCATTTTTTAATTCAACATAATGCTGAATTTAAGGCAAAATATTCAGATTTTTCAACTGTCTATTCCGGTTGATTGAAGGATGAACCACAATGTATACATTGCAAAAAGTAAAATAACAAAAATACCGATCTCCGAGGAAAATTGCGAGTATACCATTAAACATGTTTTAATTAATTGTATTGATTTTGCTGATATTCGAAGGCAGCATTTCAATGTCAATAATATGTATGATTTATTTGCTAGTGTTCCAATTACAAATATTGTTTCATTCTTAAAAGAAGTTGGAATATATTATAAAATATGAAAATGTTGTATAAATTTAAATAGATTTTAATTTTTATCACGTTATCTTAGTGTAGAATTTTATTTGTAAATAAGCAATTTTGCTTTAGACTTGAGTTTTAGTATATTGAAGGACCGTTTGTTTGTTTTTATAATTTGGATATACGTTTTAGTATGTTATAAATCAAATATGTGAATTTGAGTCAAATCAGAGAACATGACATTGAAAGCTAATGCCTCTGAAAGTTTAATGGTTAGACTAGCGTTGGAATTAGGGAACATAGCATATGACTTCAATTAAATTTGTCGAAATGATTGTCCGTATTATAAGTATATCTAGCAACAGGTTTTTAAATTAGATTTTTCACAAATTGATAATTCCGTTAATACTGCTATTGATAATCAACAGGTTTGTCTATGTGAACTATGTCGGTCGGCATTAGAGTTGTTCGTGGTCCAGACTGGAATTATGGAGACAAAGATGGAGGAGAAGGTCACGTGGGCTCAATCATTGCTGTCAGTCAAGATAATTCCTGCGATGTAGTATGGGACAATGGCCGTGAAATGAAGTGTAACATCGGAAAAGGAGGAAAACGTGATCTGAGAGTCGTGGACAACGCACCAGCAGGTAATGTAGAAAAGAGTATATTAAGTATATTAAAAATGAGACAGCAACAACTCAAGAACAAAAACAAGTAACTTGTTATTACAATTCTAATTATTTACGCTTTTTCCCTCTATGCTAAGAGGATACATATGTACACGAGCAAACAAAATAGTAAAGGGTTTTCTCAGAACTATTTGGCCCCCAAGGGTGACTCGGGAATAGAAGTATGGTCACCATTGGTCTTCCTCCGACCGGCAGTAAAACCCGTGCTAAAGTGGGGCGTCCGTTTGGCTGTGCGGGATGTACAAATTTGCAGCCACGTCCGGTCAGAATGGGGACGTTAAATCCGATGCATCGTGTAAAGAGAGTGCCACGCTCTTTGCACGTTAAGAACCCTTGCTACAACTCTTTGATGGGTCCGTATGTGACCTGTTGCAATGATTAATTTCTGTCCTTATCCAATATACCCTCATTTCCCGTGGCAGTCTAAATTTCTCCGACCTTAATCCCTTAATTTATTACAGAACCTACCGATTGTATTTATTGTGAACTTGTTCTCGTCCTGAATATGCATGAAATATTTGCCACTGGACGTTAAGCAACAAACAATCTCAATCAATCTCAGAACTATTTAAAAGCAAACAAGTGTGATAAAAGGAATTAAACGGTTTCAGGTTTTGGTAACATCTATTGTTTTAATTCGATGCGAAAATTGTAAACGATTTAAAACAAATTAAATGTGATGACCAGATAAATTAAGTTACACAATTATGTTAATTATTTTATTAATAAAGCCGGAGGAGAATACTGCTGCTGCTGGTGATGACGATGATGATGCATTGTTTTTAAATGTGCAGTGGCAAATATAACATGTAATCAAGTCAAAAATTTGTCAATGTGATATGAATATGAAACTAACCTGATTATGATATAATAGTTTAAAGAAAGACTTGGCACCCTTTACCGATAAATTGTTCTCACCTCGAGCCGATCATTCTGCGCACTTACAATGTACTTCGAAATGTTGCTTGCGTAGCGGAGAAGCAGTAAATACACAAAATTTCAAGTCTTAGAGCTTTCATGCTATGGCGTATAGCCATCTTTGTGACCCAGATCAGAGACTCTGCCCAGATAAATCCAAAGTTTTTTTTAGCAGATTCCTGGTCTTTCATTCTAAAACTCCTATGTATGTTTTTTAATGCAATACATTAATTGAAACAACTGAAAAACACTAGTGGGTTTGAGATGTTTCAACATAAAGGGGACGACCGTTGACTATCAAAGAACATAGAAGTACGAGTGAAAAAGTGCATTTTTATACCTGCGATTTTGTTCTTGAGGTTTTTCAGCAAAATATTGAATCATATTAGTTGTTGATTTAATATTGAAAATTTGACTGAATTATCTCTTATATGGTTTTATGTTGTTTAATTCGTGTTGCTCTTGTTCATTCATAAAATTATCGTAAAATCACTACGCACGTTAAAGTAATGTAATCCTATCTCGCATTAGAAGTAGCACAGTTTACGCGTTCTAATTGATCTTACCATGTTTTAATACTGCCATGAAATAACGGGCCCTTTTATTTATTAAAGCTTTCCTGAATTGGTGTTGATACTGATAGACTCCACTCTGTAAGCAAATGATATAATGACAGTCTCAAATGTTATAATAACTAATGATTACCTGCTTGTTTACGTATCTAAAAATAGACAAACATAACTGACCTTGTAATTTTGTTTGTGCAAATAATTTTGAGGAACGAAACCTGTGTTAAAACACATATCAAAAGTTCGTTTTCCTTTTTTGTCATAAATCCGTAAGATTTATCGATCATCTAATAAGTGAAATGGACCCGTCCAAACGTCAAAGTTAATAGTATGAGATATATTCCCAAACAATTTTGAATTTTCTTGTTTCGTAGATTAAAAAAAAAGTTCGTCCATTTTGGATATCAAAAACGGGAATGCATGACAAATGATAAACCGATATCCTCGTCTTTCCAGTGGACGAGTCTACTTCGTTTTTGACACGGATCTGGTAAAGTCGGCGTGTTTGCAATTTTATGTCACACGTTTTCGAGCATGAAGATCATTATTCACCATGTTTCCTGAAAGTTGATAAAAAGCTATGTGGAGCTGTTTTTTCTAGTGCGTGAAATGACAATTTAATTTCATGTTTGTCCGTGATACCTCTTTTTCGAAATTGTATGACGATTGCACATATTGCATGTATAAAACAACTTAGCAATAGTGTTTGGCACTAAGATTAAAGAAATGATGACTAAGTAGCTTTACAAAAATATTGTTAGATTCTTAGTAAGCTGAAATATAAATTTAGTTTTACCTGTTTATGTATTGTCTTCTTTCCTGCCGACCGATCTGACTTTTTCATGTGAAAAATCCGTAAACCAACAAAATAAAATAGACACTGTCCTTAGTGATGAAAGGGGTAAAGCGTAAGCCAGTTCCAAGATTAATCGACAGTTAACGTGCATTCATGAAAATTTCAGAAGGTGGTCCCATCTTTAAACTCTGTAATCGGTATGTTTAATTGAATGATTCTTATTATAAAAAAAACCCCTACATTTCGGTAGAACATTCGCGTCAATAAAGTTGATATCATCAACTGAATCAGTGGCGGATCCAGGGGGTCGGGGGAATAACCCCCCCCCTCTTTTTGACGATCAATGCATTTGAATGGGGACATATAGTTGTAACCCCCCATTTATCTTGGGTTTGGACCCCCCGTTTGAAAATGGTTTGATCCGCCCCTGTGAATGCTTAAATTTAACCCACTTATGATACAATTGAAATTAAAGCAATAAAGATAGTGAAGCCTGGATGTTGCGTGGATTGTCGTGTAAATTATTGCTCAGTAATAAAAACTCTATAAGGGGATACTCTATTATGGTTTCTTCGTGAGTTATATGTTTCCACACACACATTTACTTCCACAGTTAGGCTGGTAAACGTGTCGTCCCCCTTGTAAATGTAAAATATTGTAAAAATGACTTTTTGCTGGATAAGTAATTTATTGATTCAATATATATAATAACTCATGTCAGGTTTAATTCTTTTACATGTGTATGGAAAATAAAAGTCACCAAAAACATTGACCTGACAGCAATTGCTTTAACAGCATTTAAGTCCATTATCTTAATGGATAGGGGCTCAAATTGTATCTAATAAAAGGTAAACCCACAGATCTTTCTTATAGTTGATGCTAGAGTTCGGTAACGTGTAGACACCGTGGGAATCTCTCTTTACATGGAATAAATGTCCTCATTTCGTCCTGATGTTTTTTTTATGTATCGCGCACAGTCAAACGGACAATCATGATGATCTTTACCAAATACTATACTGCCGAATGAAAACCGTCAAAGGGATGACAATAATTGTATACCACAGTCACCTCTGGGATTTCCTGCCTCGGGCATTGCTCCCACGAAGAAACATTGGAGGATTCATGGGGTTGGTTCCGGGTTTTTGACCCCCTTTCCAAAATGGCTGGATCCGCACCTGAGAAAATTTTAGATGTGTAATTAATATATTTGTATCGGGTATACTTATAGGTATCGGACTTATTTCAAATACGTAAAATGCATTATTTATGAGTTACAGGCCTCCGACTTATTTATTCAGGTTAAGGGCGTATCCACTATACGTTTCTTGTAAGTATTTTTAGTAATGGGACATTTATAGCGATCGATCAAATATAGCTCAATGGTATTTCGAAATGAGTTGGTATATTTTCTTGTACTAAGAAGTGAGCTTTTTTATTTCGTTTGACACTACGGTTTTACTGGGATCATTATAATTGTCCCAGGGTAATAATTGTAGTTTTTAAATTGATAAATTATACAAACATTTTTATCGTCTAGTAATGGCCTTCTGATTATACTTATTATACCCTATCTAGGGTATTATATAAATACCAGTAACCACTTTCTATTGACCAAGCACTCCTGAATGGGAAGTCACTGAACAAAATTAATACATAAAAACTGTCAAAGAAAAAATGAAATCACAGATACTTCATAAAAACCTTCAACCTAATATATAAGTATTAAAACCTAGAATAAAGCTATTTCTAAAAATGTTTATTACATACAATAACGTACGAGTTCAAAATTTTTGAAACTCGCCAAGCTGGCTAGTGGGATTTCAATTTCGCGAGTTGAAATGAAAAGCTGCTCGCCAAATTGGCGAGTTCCAAGAAAAAAGGGCATATTTTCTTTTTTATTTTCTTAAAACATAATATAAAACCCATCTTCTCACAATTTATTTCAATTCTATCTTATAGATTTCTTTTTATGCACAAAAATGTGTTTTTTCATGATTATTCTAAGCAAATTTAGTCAATTTTCAACGACTCATAGCTTGAAAAATAGCACGGTAACCCATCTTTTTTATTATATTTTTGAAAAGAGCATAGTAAAATCTTCATTTTGGCAAAGTATAAGAAAATTCTATCTCGGGGAAACATATACCTATGATCTACCTTAAACCCTCACTAAAAAGGTGATAAATTGTTAATTAAAATTGACTTTGATTTTGGCTTACAGTCACCTCCTGAGTTCTAAACATCTGTACATTTTGTTTTTCATTTATTTGTTGTTTGTGTCTATTTAGGGTGTCAAGATCTTTTCAACTCTGGTATTTTTTTTTACGGTTTGTTCTTATTTTGTCAGTTGTCCAAGTTAAAGGAGACGAAATATTTAACTAAAGGTCGATCATCGGTATATATTTTCTTAGATAAAATGTTCTTATACTTTGCAAAAACGAAGATATTTTTTTCACAACTATAATAAAAGTGAGGGTCGCTGTGCTATTTAACTACAAGTCGTGGATAAATTGCCCAAATTTGCATAGATTGTTCATGTAAAAACACATTTTTGTGAATAAAAGAAATCTATGAAATAGAATTTTTAAATAAAATATGACCATAAAATAAAAAGAAAACATGGCGTCACCGAATTTGTTTTCTTTCTACAATTAAATAAATTTTAGGTTACATCTATTAAAATTATCTAATAAAAGTGAGCGATTGATGGTTAAATTTTATACAATTATCTAAAAAAAAGATAGACAAATTTGTTGTAAGTATTAATAAAATCATCAATAAAGAAAATGGCCGATACAAGGTTACATCTTTTTAAATTATCTTTTGAAATTGCCTAAATGTATTGTAACATGTAGTAAAATTAGCAATCAAGAAATTGGCTCACTTAAGGTAAGTTATAGTAAGTGTATCACTAAAAAAGAGTTTGAGTTAAGCTAACGTTTAATGCATTTAAGAATTAAAATGTGGCCGATTGAAGAGTACAAAAAAAGTAAAATTATTAATCAATAAAGTTTCAAAAGTTAGGGTAAAAATTAGTAAAATGATCAGTTAAGAAAGGTGTCGATTTAAGGTTAAATCTATAAAATTATCTATAAAAAGTTGTCGAAATTATTGTAAAATAATCAATAGAGAAATTGACCGATTTAAAGGACATCGAATAATACTATCAAATAAAAGTGATCGATTTCAGGTTACATCCATTACAATGACTTCTAAAAAAGTGGTCGAATTCATTGTAAAATGATCAACAAAGAACGTGGCTGATTTAAGGTTACATATTAATAAAAATATCTAATAAAAGTGACCGATTTAAGGTTACTTCTAATACAATTATCTATAAAAAAAAATGGTTGAATTTATTTTAAAATGATCACTAAAGAAAGAGGCCGATTTAAGGTTACATCCAATAAAATTATCTAATAAAAGTGATGAATTCATGATAACATGTCGTACAATTATCTTTAAAAGAAGATAAATTTGTTGTAAATTATAGTAAAATTATCAATAAAGAAAACGGCCGATTTAAGGTTACACCAAACAAAATTTTCTAATAGAAATGACCAATTTTAGGTTAGGTCTTGTACAGATATCTATAAGAGAAGTAAAATTCATTGTAAAATGACCAATAAAAAAGTGGCCTTCTTAAGGTTACATCTAATAAAGTAATCTTATCAAAATGACCAAATTTAGGTTACATCTATTAAAATTATCTTTAATAAAAGTGACCTATATAAGGTTGCATCTTATACAATTATCTTTCAAAATAGGGTTAATTTATTGTAACCTGTAATAAAATTACCAATAAAGAAATTGGCTCACTCAAGGTAAATCATATTAAGTGTATCACTAAAGAGAGTTTGAGTTAAGCTAACGTGTAATGCATTTATAAATTAAAAAGTGGCCGATTTAAGAGTAACAAAAACAGTAAAATTATTAATCAATAAAGTTTCAACAGTAATGGTAAAAATATTAAAACTATCAGTTAAGAAAGTGGTTGATTTAAGGTTACATCTTATAAATGATATATAAAAAGTCGTCGAAATTATTGTAAAATAATCATTAGAGAAATTGGCCGATTTAGGGTACATCGAATAATACTATCTAATAAAGAAATTGGCTCACTCGAGGTAAATTATAGTAAGTGTATCACTAAAAAGAGTTTGAGTTAAGCTAATGTTTAATGCATTGATAAATTAAAAAGTGGCCGATTTAAGAGTAACAAAAATAGAGAATGGCCGATACAAGGTTACATCTTTTTAAATTATCTTTTAAAATTGGCTAAATGTAGTGTAACATGTATTAAAATTAGCAATCAAGAAAATTGCTCACTTAAGGTCTGTAATAGTAAGTGAGTCACTAAAAAAGAGTTTGAGTTAAGCTAACGTTTAATGCATTTAAGAATTAAAAATTGCTGATTTAAGTGTAACAGAAATAGTAAAATTATTAATCAATAAAGTTTCAAAAGTAATGGTAAAAAATAGTAAAACTATCAGCGATTAATTTAAGGTTACATCTTATAAATTATACATACAAAGTTGTTGAAATTATTGTAAACAAACAATAGAGAAATTGGCCGATTTAAGGTACATCGAATAATACTATCTAATCAAAATGACCGATTTAATGTAACATCTATAACAATGACTTCAAAAAAGTTGTCAAATGTATTCAAAAATGATCAACAAAAAAAGTGGCTGTTTTAAAGTTACATATTAAAAAAATATCTAATAAAAGTGACCGATTGAAGGTTACTTCTAATACAATTATCTATAAAATATGGTCGAAGTTATTTTAAAATGATCACTAAAAAAAGAGGGCGATTTAAGGTTTCATCCAATAAAATTATCTAGTAAAATTGACCAATTTTAGGTTATATCTTATTAAATTATGTAATAAAAATGACCAATTCCAGATAACATGTAGTACATTTATCTTCCAAAGACGACCAATTTGTTGTAAATTACAGTAAAATTATCATTAAGAAAACGACCGATTTAAGGTTACATCAAACAGAACTATCTAATAAAAGTGACCAATTTTAGGTTACATCTCGTACAATTATCTATTAAAGAAGTAAAATTCATTGTAAAATGACCAATAAAAAAGTGGCCGTCTTAAGGTTACATCTAATAACTTAATCTTATAAAAATGACCGAATTTAGGTTACCTCTATTAAAATTATCTAATAAAAGTGACCGATTGAACGTTAAATTTTGTACAATTATTTAAAAAAAGGAAGACAAATTTGTTGTAAGTATTAGTAAAATTATAAATAAAGAAAATGGCCGATACAAGGTTACATCTTTTTAAATTATCTTTTAAAATTGGCTAAATGTATTGTAACATGTAGTAAAATTAGCAATCAAGAAATTGGCTCACTTAAGGTCAGTAATAGTAAGTGAGTCACTAAAAAAGAGTTTGAGTTAAGCTAACATCAAACAGAATTATCTAATAAAAGTGACCAATTTTAGGTTACATCTCGTATAGTTATCTAAAAAAGAAGTAAAATTCATTGTAAAATGACAAGTAAAAAAGTGGCCTTCTTAAGGTTACATCTAATAAAGAAATCTTATAAAAATGACCGAATTTAGGTTATATCTATTAAAATTATCTAATAAAAGTGACCGATTGAACGTTAAATTTTATACAATTATCTAAATAAAAAAGGTAGACAAATTTGTTGTAAGTATTAGTAAAATTATAAATAAAGAAAATGGCCGATACAAGGTTACATCTTTTTACATTATCTTTTAAAATTGGCTAAATGTATTGTAACATGTAGTAAAATTAGCAATCAAGAAAATGGCTCACTTAAGGTTAGTTATAGTAAGTGAGTAACTAAAAAAGAGTTTCAGTTAAGCGAGTGTCTAATGCATTTAAGAATTAAAAAGTGGCCGATTTAAGAGTAACAAAAATAGTAAAATTATTAATCAATAAAGTTTGAAAAGTAATGGTAGAGAATAGTAAAACTATCAGAGGTAATTTAAGGTTACATCTTATAAATTATACATAAAAAGTTGTCGAAATTATTGTAAGCAATCAATAGAAAAATTGGATGATTTAAGGTATATCGAATAATACTATCTAATCAAAGTGACCGATTTAAGGTTACATCCATAACAATGACTTCAAAAAAGTTGTCAAATTCATTGAAAAATGATCAACAAAAAAAGTGGCTGTTTTAAAGTTACATATTAAAAAAGTATCTAATAAAAGTGACCGATTTAAGGTTACTTCTATAACAATTATCTATAAAATATGGTCGAATTTATTTTAAAATGATCACTAAAGAAAGAGGGCGATTTAAGATAACATCAAACAGAATTATCTAATAAAAGTGACCAATTTTAGGTTACATCTCGTACAGTTATCTAAAAAAGAAGTAAAATTCATTGTAAAATGACAAGTAAAAAAGTGGCCTTCTTAAGGTTACATCTAATAAAGAAATCTTATAAAAATGACCGAATTTAGGTTACATCTATTAAAATTATCTAATAAAAGTGACCGATTGAACGTTAAATTTTATACAATTATCTAAATAAAAAAGGTAGACAAATTTGTTGTAAGTATTAGTAAAATTATAAATAAAGAAAATGGCCGATACAAGGTTACATCTTTTTACATTATCTTTTAAAATTGGCTAAATGTATTGTAACATGTAGTAAAATTAGCAATCAAGAAAATGGCTCACTTAAGGTTAGTTATAGTAAGTGAGTAACTAAAAAAGAGTTTCAGTTAAGCGAGTGTCTAATGCATTTAAGAATTAAAAAGTGGCCGATTTAAGAGTAACAAAAATAGTAAAATTATTAATCAATAAAGTTTGAAAAGTAATGGTAGAGAATAGTAAAACTATCAGAGGTAATTTAAGGTTACATCTTATAAATTATACATAAAAAGTTGTCGAAATTATTGTAAGCAATCAATAGAAAAATTGGATGATTTAAGGTATATCGAATAATACTATCTAATCAAAGTGACCGATTTAAGGTTACATCCATAACAATGACTTCAAAAAAGTTGTCAAATTCATTGAAAAATGATCAACAAAAAAAGTGGCTGTTTTAAAGTTACATATTAAAAAAGTATCTAATAAAAGTGACCGATTTAAGGTTACTTCTATAGCAATTATCTATAAAATATGGTCGAATTTATTTTAAAATGATCACTAAAGAAAGAGGGCGATTTAAGATAACATCAAACAGAATTATCTAATAAAAGTGACCAATTTTAGGTTACATCTCGTACAGTTATCTAAAAAAGAAGTAAAATTCATTGTAAAATGACAAGTAAAAAAGTGGCCTTCTTAAGGTTACATCTAATAAAGAAATCTTATAAAAATGACCGAATTTAGGTAACATCTATTAAAATTATCTAATAAAAGTGACCGATTGAACGTTAAATTTTATACAATTATCTAAATAAAAAAGGTAGACAAATTTGTTGTAAGTATTAGTAAAATTATAAATAAAGAAAATGGCCGATACAAGGTTACATCTTTTTACATTATCTTTTAAAATTGGCTAAATGTATTGTAACATGTAGTAAAATTAGCAATCAAGAAAATGGCTCACTTAAGGTCAGTAATAGTAAGTGAGTCACTAAAAAAGAGTTTCAGTTAAGCGAGTGTCTAATGCATTTAAGAATTAAAAAGTGGCCGATTTAAGAGTAACAAAAATAGTAAAACTATTAATCAATAAAGTTTGAAAAGTAATGGTAAAGAATAGTAAAACTATCAGCGGTTAATTTAAGGTTACATCTTATAAATTATACATAAGAAGTTGTCGAAATTATTGTAAACAATCAATAGAGAAATTGGCCGATTTAAGGTACATCGAATAATACTATCTCCTCCCAAGGGTGACTGGAGAATAGAAATATGGTCACCATTGGTCTTCCTCCGACCATCAGTAAAACCGTTGCTAAAGTGGGGCGTCCGTTTGGCTGTGCGGGATGTACAAATTTGCAGCCACGTCCGGTCAGAATGGGGACGTTAAATCCGATGCCTGGTGTAAAGAGAGTGCCACGCTCTTTGCACGTTAAGAACCCTTGCAACAACTCTTTGAGGGGTCCGTAGGTGACCTGTTGCAAGGCTAAATTGCTGTCCCTATCCAATATACCCTCATTTCCCGTGGCAGTCTAAATTTCTCCGACCTTAATCCCGGAAGCCCCTCTTACAGAACCTACCTATTGTATTTATTGTTAACTTGTTCTCGTCCTGAATATGCATGAAATATTTGCCACTGGACGTTAAGCAACCAACAATCAATCAATCAATAATACTATCTAATCAAAGTGACCGATTTAAGGTTGCATCTATAACAATGACTTCAAAAAAGTTGTCAAATTCATTGAAAAATGATCAACAAAAAAAGTGACAGTTTTAAAGTTACATATTAAAAAAATATCTAATAAAAGTGACTGATTTAAGGTTACTTCTAATACAATTATCTATAAAATATGGTCCAAATTATTTTAAAATGATCACTAAAAAAATAGGGCGATTTAAGGTTACATTCAATAAAATTATCTAATAAAAGTGACCAATTTTAGGTTATATCTTATTAAATTATCTAATAAAAGTGACCAATTCCAGATAACATGTAGTACAATTATCTTTCAAAGAAGACGAATTTGTTGTAAATAACAGTAATATTATCAGTAAAGAAAACGGCCGATTTAAGGTTTCATCAAACAGAATTATATAATAAAAGTGACCAATTTTAGGTAACATCTCGAACAATTATCTATAAAAGAAGAAAAATTCATTGTAAAATGACCAATAAAAAAGTGGCCTTCTTACGGTTACATCTAATATAGTAATCTTATAAAAATGACAAAATTTACGTTACATCTATTAAAATTATCTAATAAAAGTGACCGATTGAATGTTAAATTTTATACAATTATCTAAAAAAAGGTAGACAAATTTGTTGTAAATATTGGTAAAATTATAAATAAAGAAAATAGCAGATACAAGGTTACATTTTTTTTATTCACTTTTAAAATTGGCTAAATGTATTGTTACATGTAGTAAAATTAGCAATAAAGAAATTGGCCCACTCAAGATCAGTAATAGAAAGTGAGTCACTAAAAAAGAGTTTGAGTTAAGCTAACGTTTAATGCATTTAAGAATTAAAAAGTGGCCGATTTAAGAGTAACAAAATAGAAAATATTTTAATCAATAAAGTTTCAAAAGTAATTGTAAAAAATAGTAAAACTATCAGCGGTTAATTTAAGGTTACATCTTATAAATTATACATAAAAAGTTGTCGAGATTATTGTAAACAATCAATAGAGAAATCGGCCGATTTAAGGTACATCGAATAATACTATATAATCAAAGTGACCCATTTAAGGTACATCGAATAATACTATCTAATCAAAGTGACCGATTTAAAGTTACATCTATAACAATGACTTCAAAAAAGATGTCCAATTCATTGAAAAATGATCAACAAAGAAAGTGGCTGTTTTAAAGTTACATATTAAAAAAATACCTAATAAAAGTGACCGATTTAAGGTTACTTCTAATACAATTATTAGAAAATATGGTCGAATTTATTTAAAATGATCACTAAAAAAAGAGGATGATTTGAGGTTACATCCAATAGAATTATCAAATAAAAGTGACCAATTTTAGGTTATATCTTATTAAATTATCTAATAAAAATGACCAATTCCAGATAACATGTAGTACATTTATCTTTCAAAGTAGACGAATTCGTTGTAAATTACATTAAAATTATCAGTAAAGAAAACGACCGATTTAAGGTTACACCAAACAGAACTATCTAATAAAAGTGATTAATTTTATATTACATCTCGTACAATTATCTATAAAAGAAGTAAAGTTCATTGTAAAATGACCAATAAAAAAAGTGGCCGTCTTAAGGTTACATTTAATAAAGTAATCTTATAAAAATGACCGATTTTAGGTTACATCTATTAAAATTATCTAATAAAAGTGGACTGATTGAACGTTAAATTTTATACATTTATCTAAAAAAAGGTACACAAATTTGTTGTAAGTATTAGTAAAATTATAAATAAAGAAAATGGCCGATACAAGGTTACATCTTTTTGAATAATCTTTTAAAATTGGCTAAATGTATTGTAACATGTAGTAAAATTAGCAATCAAGAAATTGGCTCACTTAAAGCCAGTAATAGTAAGTGAGTCACTAAAAAAGAGTTTGAGTTAAGCTAACGTCTAATGTATTTAAAAAATAAAAAGTGGCCGATTTAAGAGTAACAAAAATAGAAAAATTTTTAATCAATAAAGTTTCAAAAGTAATTGTAAAAATTAGTAAAACTATCAGCGGTTAATTTAAGGTTACATCTTATAAATTATACATAAAAAGTTGTCGAGATTATTGTAAACAATCAATAGAGAAATCGGCCGATTTAAGGTACATCGAATAATACTATATAATCAAAGTGATCCATTTAAGGTACATCGAATAATACTATCTAATCAAAGTGACTGATTTAAGGTTACATCTATAACAATGACTTCAAAAAAGTTGTCACATTCATTGAAAAATGATCAACAAAGAAAGTGGCTGCTTTAAAGTTACACATTAAAAAAATATCTAATAAAAGTGACCGATTAAAGTTTACTTCTAATACAGTTATTAGAAAATATGGTCCAAATTATTTTAAAATGATCACTAAAAAAAGAGGCTGATTTAAGGTACATCGAATAATACTATCTAATCAAAGTGACCGATTTAAGGTTACATCTATTAAAATTATCTAATAAAAGTGGACTGATTGAACGTTAAATTTTATACAATTATCTAAAAAAAAGGTACACAAATTTGTTGTAAGTATTAGTAAAATTATAAATAAAGAAAATGGCCGATACAAGGTTACATCTTTTTAAAATATCTTTTAAAATTGGCTAAATGTATTGTAACATGCAGTAAAATTAGCAATCAAGAAATTGGCTCACTTAAAGTCAGTAATAGTAAGTGAGTCACTAAAAAAGAGTTTGAGTTAAGCTAACGTCTAATGCATTTAAGAAATAAAAAGTGGCCGATTTAAGAGTAACAAAAATAGTAAAATTATTAATCAATAAAGTTTCAAAAGTAATGGTAAAAAAAAGTAAAATTATCAGCGGTTAATTTAAGGTTACATCTTATAAATTATACATACAAAGTTGTCGAAATTATTGTAAACAAACAATAGAGAAATTGGCCGATTTAAGGTACATCGAATAATACTATCTAACCAAAGTGACCGATTTAAGGTTACATCTATAACAATGACTTCAAAAAAGTTGTCAAATTCATTGAAAACTGATCATCAAAGAAAGTGGCTGTTTTAAAGTTACATATTAAAAACAATATCTAATAAAAGGGACCGATTTAAGGTTACTTCTTATACAATTATCTATAAAATAAGATAGAATTTATTTTAAAATGATCACTAAAGAAAGAGGCCGATTTAAGCTTACATCCAATAAAATTATCTAACAAAAGTGACCAATTTTAGGTTATATCTTATTAAAATATCTAATAAAAGTGACCAATTCCAGATAACATGTAGTACAATTATCTTTAAAAGAAGACAAATTTGTTCTAACTTACAGTAAAATTATCAGTAAAGAAAACGGCCGATTTAAGGTTACATCAAACAGAATTATCTAATAAAAGTGACCAATTTTAGGTAACATCTCGTAGAATTATCTATAAAAGAAGTAAAACTCTTTGTAAAATTACCAATAAAAAAGTGGCCGTCTTAAGGTTACATCTAATAAAGTTATCTTATAAAAATAACCGATTTTAGTTTACATCTATTAAAATTATCTAATAAAAGTGACCGATTAAACGTTAAATTTTATACAATTATCTTAAAAAGGTAGACACATTTGTTGTAAGTATTAGTAAAATTATCTATAAAGAAAATTGCCGATACAAGGTTACATCTTTTTAAATTATCTTTTAAAATTGGCTAAATGTATTTTAACATGTAGTAAAATTAGCAATCAAGAAATTGGCTCACTTAAGGTCAGTAACAGTAAGTGAGTCACTAAAAAAGAGTTTGAGTTAAGTTAACGTTTAATGCATTTAAGAATTAAAAATGGCTGATTTAAGTGTAACAGAAATAGTAAAATGATTAATCAATAAAGTTTCAAAAGTAATGGTAAAAAATAGTAAAACTATCAGCGGTTAATTTAAGGTTACATCTTATGAATTATACATACAAAGTTGTCGAAATTATTGTAAACAATCAATAGAGAAATTGGCCGAGTTAAGGTACATCGAATAATACTATCTAATCAAAGTGACCGATTTAAGGTTACATCTATAACAATGACTTCAAAAAAGTTGTCAAATTCATTGAAAAATGCTCAACAAAGAAAGTGGCTGCTTTAAAGTTACATAGTAAAAAAAATATCTAATAAAAGTGAACGATTAAAGGTTACTTCTAATACAATTATTAGAAAATATGGTCGAATTTATTTTAAAATGATCACTAAAAAAAGAGGCTGATTTAAGGTACATCGAATAATACTATCTAATCTAAGTGACCGATTGATGGTTGCATCTATAACAATGACTTCAAAAAAGTTGTGAAATTCATTGAAAAATGATCAACAAAAATAGTAGCTGTTTTAAAGTTACATATTAAAAAAATAACTAAAAAAAGTGACTGATTTAAGGTTACTTCTAAATCAATTATCTATAAAATATGGTCGAATTTATTTTAAAATGATCACTAAAGAAGGAGGCCGATTTAAGGTTACATCTAATAAAATTATCTAATAAAAGTGACCAATTTTAGGTTATATCTTATTAAATTATCTGATAAAAATAACCAATTCCAGATAACATGTAGTACATTTATCTTTGAAAGAAGACCAATTTGTTGTAAATTACAGTAAAATTATCAGTAAAGAAAACTACCGATTTAAGGTTACATCAAACAGAATTATCTAATAAAAGTGACCAATATTAAATTACATCTCGTACAATTATCTATAAAAGAAGTAAAGTTTATTGTAAAATAACCAATAAAAAAGTGGCCGTCTTAAGGTTACATCTAATAAAGTAATCTTATAAAAATGACCGAATTTAGGTTACATCTATTAAAAATATCTAATAAAAGTGACCGATTAAAGGTTACTTCTAATACAATTATTAGAAAATATGGTCGAATTTATTTTAAAATGATCACTAAAAAAAGAGGCTGATTTAAGGTACATCGAATAATACTATCTAAGCAAAGTGACCGATTTAAGGTTGCATCTATAACAATGACTTCAAAAAAGTTGTAAAATTCATTGAAAAATGATCAACAATAAAAGTGGCTGTTTTAAAGTTACATATTAAAAAAATAACTAATAAAAGTGACCGATTTAAGGTTACTTCTAATACAATTATCTACAAAATATAGTCGAATTTATTTTAAAATGATCACTAAGGAAAGAGGCCGATTTAAGGTTACATCCAATAAAATTATCTAATAAAAGTGATTAATTTTAGGTTATATCTTATTAAATTATCTAATAAAAGTGACCAATCCCAGATAACATGTAGTACAATTATCTTTCAAAAAAGACCAATTTGTTGTAAATTACAGTAAAATTATCACTAAAGAAAGAGGCCGATTTAAGGTTACATCGAACAGAATTATCTAATAAAAGTGACCAATTTTAGGTTACATCTCGTACAATTATCTATAAAAGAAGTAAAATTCATTGTAAAATGACCAATAAAAAAGTGGCCTTCTTAAGGTTACATCTAATAAAGTAATCTTATAAAAATGACCGAATTTAGGTTACATCTATTACAATTATCTAATAAAAGTGACCGATTGAACGTTAAATTTTATACAATTATCTAAAAAAAGGTAGACAAATTTGTTGTAAGTATTAGTAAAAATTATAAGTAAAGAAAATGGCCGATACAAGGTTACATCTTTTTAAATTATCTTTTAAAATTGGCTAAATGTAGTGTAACATGTATTAAAATTAACAATCAAGAAAATTGCTCACTAAAGGTCTGTAATAGTAAGTGAGTCACTAAAAAAGAGTTTGAGTTAAGCTAACGTTTAATGCATTTAAGAATTAAAAATGGCTGATTTAAGTGTAACAGAAATAGTAAAATTATTAATCAATATAGTTTCAAAATTAATGGTAAAAAATAGTAAAACTATCAGCGATTAATTTAAGGTTACATCTTATAAATTATACATACAAAGTTGTCGAAATTATTGTAAACAATCAACAGAGAAATTGGCCGAGTTAAGGTACATCGAATAATACTATCTAATCAAAGTGACCGATTTAAGGTTACATCTATAACAATGACTTCAAAAAAGTTGTCAAATTCATTGAAAAATGATCAACAAAGAAAGTGGCTGCTTTAAAGTTACATATTAAAAAAAATATCTAATAAAAGTGAACGATTAAAGGTTACTTCTAATACAATTATTACAAAATATGGTCGAATTTATTTTAAAATGATCACTAAAAAAAGAGGCTGATTTAAGGTACATCGAATAATACTATCTAATCAAAGTGACCGATTTATGGTTGCATCTATAACAATGACTTCAAAAAAGTTGTGAAATTCTTTGAAAAATGATCAACAAAAATATTACTGTTTTAAAGATACATATTAAAAAAATAACTAATAAAAGAGACCGATTTAAGGTTACTTCTAATACAATTATCTATAAAATATGGTCGAATTTATTTAAAATGATCACTAAAGAAAGAGGCCGATTTAAGGTTACATCTAATAAAATTATCTAATAAAAGTGACCAATTTTAGGTTATATCTTATTAAATTATCCGATAAAAAATAACCAATTCCAGATAACATGTAGTACATTTAGCTTTGAAAGAAGACCAATTTGTTGTAAATTACAAAAAAATTATCAGTAAAGAAAACGACCGATTTAAGGTTACATCAAACAGAATTATCTAATAAAAGTGACCAATATTATATTACATCTCGTACAATTATCTATAAAAGAAGTAAAGTTTATTGTAAAATAACCAATAAAAAAGTGGCCGTCTTAAGGTTACATCTAATAAAGTAATCTTATAAAAATGACCGAATTTAGGTTACATCTATTAAAAATATCTAATTAAAGTGACCGATTAAAGGTTACTTCTAATACAATTATTAGAAAATATGGTCGAATTTATTTTAAAATGATCACTAAAAAAGAGGCTGATTTAAGGTACATCGAATAATACTATCTAATCAAAGTGACCGATTTAAGGTAGCATCTATAACAATGACTTCAAAAAAGTTGTAAAATTCATTGAAAAATGATCAACAATAAAAGTGGCTGTTTTAAAGTTACATATTAAAAAAAAAACTAATAAAAGTGACCGATTTAAGGTTACTTCTAATACAATTATCTATAAAATATGGTCGAATTTATTTTAAAATGATCACTAAGGAAAGAGGCCGATTTAAGGTTACATCCAATAAAATTATCTAATAAAAGTGATTAATTTTAGGTTATATCTTATTAAATTATCTAATAAAAGTGACCAATCCCAGATAACATGAAGTACAATTATCTTTCAAAGAAGACCAATTTGTTGTAAATTACAGTAAAATTATCACTAAAGAAAGAGGCCGATTTAAGGTTACATCGAACAGAATTATCTAATAAAAGTCACCAATTTTAGGTTACATCTCGTACAATTATCTATAAAAGAAGTAAAATTCATTGTAAAATGACCAATAAAAAAGTGGCCTTCTTAAGGTTACATCTGATAAAGTAATCTGATAAAAATGACCGAATTTAGGTTACCTCTATTAAAATTATCTAATAAAAGTGACCGATTAAACGTTAAATTTTATACAATTATCTAAAAAAAAGGTAGAGAAATTTGTTGTAAGTATTAGTAAAATTATAAATAAAGAAAATGGCCGATACAAGGTTACATCTTTTTAAATTATCTTTTAAAATTGGCTAAATGTAGTGTTACATGTAGTAAAATTAGCAATCAAGAAATTGGCTCACTTAAAGTCAGTAATAGTAAGTGAGTCACTAAAAAAGAGTTTGAGTTAAGCTAACGTCTAATGCATTTAAGAAATAAAAAGTGGCCGATTTAAGAGTAACAAAAATAGTAAAATTATTAATCAATAAAGTTTCAAAAGTAATAGTAAAAAATAGTAAAACTATCAGCGGTTAATTTAAGGTTACATCTTATAAATTATACATACAAAGTTGTCGAAATTATTGTAAACAAACAATAGAGAAATTGGCCGATTTAAGGTACATCGAATAATACTATCTAATCAAAGTAACCGATTTAATGTTACATCTATAACAATGACTTCAAAAAAGTTGTCAAATGTATTGAAAAATGATCACTAAAAAAGTGGCTGTTTTAAAGTTCCATATTAAAAAAATATCTAATAAAAGTGACCGATTTAAGGTTACTTCTAATACAATTATCTATAAAATATGGTCGAAGTTATTTTAAAATGATCACTAAAGAAAGAGGGCGATTTAAGGTTTCATTCAATAAAATTATCTAATAAAAGTGACCAATTTTAGGTTATATCTTATATTAAATTATCTAATAAAAATGACCAATTCCAGATAACATGTAGTACAATTATCATTCAAAGAAGACGAATTTGTTGTTAATAACAGTAATATTATCAGTCAAGAAAACGACCGATTTAAGGTTACATCAAACAGAATTATCTAATAAAAGTGACCAATTTTAGGTTACATCTCGAACAATTATCTATAAAAGAAGTAAAATTCATTGTAAAATGACCAATAAAAAAGTGGCCTTCTTAAGGTTACATCTATTGAAGTAATCTTATAAAAATGACCGAATTTAGGTTACATCTATTAAAATTATCTAATAAAAGTGACCGATTGAACGTTAAATTTTATACAATTATCTAAAAAAGGTAGACAAATTTGTTGTTAGTATTAGTAAAATTATAAATAAAGAAAATTGCCGATACAAGGTTACATTTTTTTTAATTACTTCTAAAATTGGCTTAATGTATTGTTACATGTAGTAAAATTAGCAATAAAGAAATTGGCCCACTCAAGATCAGTAATAGTAAGTGAGTCACTAAAAAAGAGTTTGAGTTAAGCTAACGTTTAATGCATTTAAGAATTAAAAAGTGGCCGATTTCAGAGTAACAAAATAGAAAAAATTTTAATCAATAAAGTTTCAAAAGTAATTGTAAAAAATAGTAAAACTATCAGCGGTTAATTTAAGGTTACATCTTATAAATTATACATAAAAAGTTGTCGAAATTATTGTAACCAATTAATAGAGAAATCGGCCGATTTAAGTTACATCGAATAATACTATATAATCAAAGTGACCGATTTAAGGTACATCGAATAATACTATTTAATCAAAGTGACTGATTTAAGGTTACATCTATTACAATGACTTCAAAAAAGTTGTCACATTCATTGAAAAATGATCAACAAAGAAAGTGGCTGTTTTAAAGTTACATATTAAAAAAAATATCTAATAAAAGTGACCGATTAAAGGTTACTTCTAATACAATTATTAGAAAACATGGTCGAATTTATTTTAAAATGATCACTAAAAAAAGAGGCTGATTTAAGGTACATCAAATAATACTATCTAATCAAAGTGACCGATTTAAGGTTGCATCTATAACAATGACTTCAAAAAAAGTTGTAAAATTCATTGAAAAATGATCAACAAAAAAGTGGCTGTTTTAAAGTTTCATATTAAAAAAAATATCTAATAAAAGTGACCGATTTAAGGTTATTTCTAATACAATTATTAGAAAATATGGTCGAATTTATTTTAAAATGATCATTAAAAAAAGAGGGTGATTTAGGGTTACATCCAATAAAACTATCTAATAAAAGTGACCAATTTTAGGTTATATCTTATATTAAATTATCTAATAAAAATGACCAACTCCACATAACATGTAGTACATTTATCTTTCAAAGTAGACGAATTTGTTGTGAATTACAGTAAAATTATCAGTAAAGAAAACGACCGATTTAAGGTTACATCAAACAGAATTATCTAATAAAAGTGACCAATTTTATATTACATCTCGTACAATTATCTATAAAAGAAGTAAAATTCATTGTATAATGACCAATAAAAAAGTGGCCTTCTTAAGGTTACATCTAATAAAGTAATCTTATAAAAATGACCGAGTTTAGGTTACATCTATTAAAATTATCTAATAAAAGTGACCGATTGAACGTTAAATTTTATACAATTATCTAAAAAAAAGGTAGACCAATTTGTTGTAAGCATTAATAAAATTATAAATAAAGAAAATGGCCGATACGAGGTTACATCTTTTTAAATTATCTTTTAAAATTGGCTAAATGTATTGTAACATGTAGTAAAATTAGCAATCAAGAAATTGGCTCACTTAAGGTCAGTAATAGTAAGTGAGTCACTAAAAAAGAGTTTGAGTTAAGCTAACGTCTAATGCATTTAAGAATTAAAAAGTGGCCCATTTAAGAGTAACAAAAATAGTAAAATTATTAATCAATAAAGTTTCAAAAGTAATTGTAAAAAATAGTAAAACTGTCAGCGGTAAATTTAAGGTTACATCTTATAAATTATACATACAAAGTTCTCGAAATTATTGTAAACAATCAAAAGAGAAATTGGCCGATTTAAGGTACATCGAATAATACTATCTAATCAAAGTGACCGATTTAAGGTTACATCTATAACAATGACTTAAAAAAAATTGTCACATTCATTGAAAAAGGATCAACAAAGGAAGTGGCCGTTTTAAAGTTACATATTAAAAAATATATCTAATAAAAGTGACCGATTTAAGGTTACTTCTCATACAATTATCTATAAAATATGGTTGAATTTATTTTAAAATGATCACTAAAGAAAGAGGCCGATTTAAGGTTAAATCCTATAAAATTATCTAATAAAAGTGACCAACTTTAAGTTATATCTTATTAAAATATCTAATAAAAGTGACCAATTCCAGATAACATGTAGTACAATTATCTTTAAAAGAAGACAAATTTGTTGTAAATTACAGTAAAATTATCAGTAAAGAAAACGGCCGATTTAAGGTTACATCAAACAGAATTATCTAAAAAAAGTGACCAATTTTAGGTAACATCTCGTAGAATTATCTATAAAAGAAGTAAAACTCTCTGTAAAATTACCAATAAAAAAGTGGCCGTCTTAAGGTGACATCTAATAAAGTAATCTTATAAAAAGGACCGATTTTAGGTTACATCTATTAAAATTATCTAATAAAAGTGACCGATTAAACGTTAAATATTATACAATTATCTTAAAAAGGTAGACACATTTGTTGTAAATATTAGGAAAATTATCTATAAAGAAAATTGCCGATACAAGGTTACATCTTTTTAAATTATCTTTTAAAATTGGCTAAATGTATAGTAACATGTAGTAAAATTAGCAATCAAGAAATTGACTCACTTAAGGTCAGTAATAGTAAGTGAGTCACTAAAAAAGAGTTTGAGTTAAGCTAACGTTTAATGCATTTAAGAATTAAAAATGGCTGATTTAAGTGTAACAGAAATAGTAAAATTATTAATCAATAAAGTTTCAAAAGTAATGGTAAAAAATAGTAAAACTATCAGCGGTTAATTTAAGGTTACATCTTATAAATTATACATACAAAGTTGTCGAAATTATTGTAAAAAATCAATAGAGAAATTGGCCGATTTAAGGTACATCGAATAATACTATCTAATCAAAGTGACCGATTTAAGGTTACATCTATAACAATGACTTCAAAAAAGTTGTCAAATTCATTGAAAAATGATCAACAAAGAAAGTGGCTGCTTTAAAGTTACATATTAAAAAAAATATCTAATAAAAGTGAACGATTAAAGGTTACTTCTAATACAATTATTAGAAAATATGGTCGAATTTATTTTAAAATGATCACTAAAAAAAGAGGCTGATTTCAGGTACATCGAATAATACTATATAATCAAAGTGACCGATTTAAGGTTACATCTATAACAATGACTTCAAAAAAGTTGTCAAATTCATAGAAAAATGATCAACAAAGAAAGTGGCTGTTTTAAAGTAACATATTAAAAAATTATCTAATAAAAGTGACCGATTTAACGTTACTTCTAATACAATTATCTATAAAATATGGTCGAATTTATTTTAAAATAATCACTAAAGAAAGAGGCCGATTTAAGGTTACATCCAATAAAATTATCCAATAAAAGTGATCAATTTTAGGTTATATCTTATCAAATTATCTAATAAGAGTGACCAATTGCAGATAACATGTAGTACAATTATCTTTAAAAGAAGACAAATTTGTTGTAAATTACAGTAAAATTATCAGTAATGAAAACGGCCGATTTAAGGTTACATCTCGTACAATTATCTATAAAAGAAGTAAAATTGATTGATAAATGACCAATAAAAAGTGGCCGTCTTAAGGTTACATCTAATAAAGTAATCTTATAAAAATTACCGATTTTAGGATACATCTATTAAAATTATCTAATAAAAGTGACCGATTGAACGTTAAATTCTATACAATTATCTAAAGAAGGTAGACAAATTTGTTGTAAGCATAAGTAAAATTATAAATAAAGAAAATGGCCGATACAAGGTTACATCTTTTTAAATTATCTTTTTACAATTGGCTAAATGTATTGTTACATGTAGTAAAATTAGCAATAAAGAAATTGGCCCTCTTAAGATCAGGAATAGTAAGCGAGTCACTAAAAAAGAGTTTGAGTTAAGCTAACGTTTAATGCATTTAAGAATTAAAAAGCGGCCGATTTCAGAGTAACAAAATAGAAAAATTTTTAATCAATAAAGTTTCAAAAGTAATTGTAAAAAATAGTAAAAGTATCAGCGGTTAATTTAAGATTACATCTTATAAATTATACATAAAATGTTGTCGAAATTATTGTAAATAATCAATAGAGATTGGCCAATTTAAGGTACATCGAATAATACTATCTAATCAAAGTGACCGATTTAAGATTACACCTATAACAATGACTTCAAAAAAGTTGTCAAATTCATTGAAAAATCATCAACAAAGAAAGTGGCTGTTTTAAAGTTACATATTAAAAAAATATCTAATAAAAGTGACCGATTTAAGGTTACTTCTAATACAATTATCTATAAAATATGGTCGAATTTATTTTAAAATGATCACTAAAGAAAGAGGCCGATTTAAGGTTACATCCAATAAAATTATCCAATAAAAGTGACCAATTTTAGGTTATATCTTATCAAATTATCTAATAAGAGTGACAAATTCCAGATAACATGTAGTACAATTATCTTTAAAAGAAGAGAAATTTGTTGTATATTACAGTAAAATTATCAGTAATGAAAACGGCCGATTTAAGGTTACATCAAACAGAATTGTCTAATAAAAAGTACAAATTTTAGGTTACATCTCGTACAATTATCTATAAAAGAAGTAAAATTCATTGTTAAATGAACAATGAAAAGTGGCCGTCTTAAGGTTACATTTAATAAAGTAATCTTATAAAAATGACCGATTTTAGGTTACATCTATTAAAATTATTTAATAAAAGTGACCGATTGAATGTTAAATTTTATACAATTATCTAAAGAAGGTAGACAAATTTGTTGTAAGTATAAGTAAAATTATAAATAAAGAAAATGGCCGATACAAGGTTACATCTTTTTAAATTATCTTTTTACAATTGGCTAAATGTATTGTAACATGTAGTAAAATTAGCAATCAAGAAATTGGCTCACTTAAGATCAGTAATATGAGTGAGTCACTAAAAAAGAGTTTGAGTTAAGCTAACGTTTAATGCATTTAAGAATTAAAAAGTGGCCGATTTCATAGTAACAAAAATAGTAAAATTATTAATCAATAAAGTTTCAAAAGTAATTGTAAAAAATAGTAAAACTATCAGCGGTTAATTTAAGGTTACATCTTATAAACATACATAAAAAGTTGTCGAAATTATTGTAAACTATCAATACATTATTAAAAAAAATAAGATGTGGGAACAGTGTCAAAAAGACAACTCGAACATGTCTAGTCTGGATTACCTTACGGTCTGTCAGACGAGATGTCATGAAATGTCCTGCTTCTTACGACTCGTTCATATCAACACAGACAAAAGGAAATTTGGTATTGTAGTCAAAAGTAATATGTTCAAGTATATCAAGCAGTTTAGTATGATTGTCAATGAGACAGCTATCAATCAGAGATCAAAACAAACTGTAAAAAACAACGGGGTAGACATTGGGCTAAACATTATGTAACAATACACCCATGCGATTGCACGTACATGTATGGTTGTCAACAGCATAGAAAATATAAAGTAGAAAAAAATATTAGGCGAATGAATGCATAACGTACTAGAAAAAATTTACTCAATCCTAAAAATGATTGGAATTGAATACATCTTAAACAAATAGATCGAAATGTCAGCCAAAATATAGTTCTGGCAATATGCACACTTCCATAATAATAGTATAATTCACAATGGAAAGTTTATTTTACATTGTACATGTACTTGTTATGCTTCACATGTGTTAACGACTTTAACACTGTTAAAAAATGTTAAGTATAAACTGCCGATAATCAAATCACTGTTAAGTTAAAAGTATATTGAAATATATATAATTGATATGTGGCTATTAAAAGGGTATTAAAGGTATGTAAAATGCAAAATGAATATGATTTAGTGAATATAGACAGGAAAGAATAAAAAATGGAACATACCCTCCGCCTCAGTAGGTACTGGGGATTACTAAGCTATTGTAGACATCATCAATCCATGCTCTACAATAAGAATATTTTTAATAATGCAATATTTAAATGAACTTTAATTGAACGAATAGATATGCCCCGTCTAAATAAAACAGTTACACTGCACGTGTGTCTAGTCCGTAGGTTCCAATTTAACAATTGAAAAATGAAAATGAGATTTTCATCAAATATTTAAACAAATACCTTGTGCATCCGAAGTGTAGGTCTTATATGCGCGACACTCAAGAAGGAATGTTAGGATTTCTAATTACCAGAAAAAATTGACGTCTTTTCCAGTTCAAAAAAGCTTCAATTTCGAAAAAAAAGTGATTTGTGTTTAAGTCAGGTTTAAGATCCCAAAACCATGTCATCCCTCCAAGGCGATACTCGTAATCCCCTGGAAGAAACTACAAACGCAGAAAATAATGGTGCTCCAAAACAATAAGAAACATATATTTGAATAATCTAAGCCACGTTTCGTAATTATTTTGATATTTCATTGGATGTCATCACGTGTATACATGTAATTTTCTCTATCGTTTACTGCATAAATACAAGTATTCATTAAAAAGACCGGTAATGGTATAATAAACTTGTCTTGTCATGTCTTGTCTTGGTAATCATTGTACTTCTATGCAGTAAGTGAAGTTAATATATAAATCACCAACATTGTCATCAAAAAGATTTTTAATTTCTGGTGTACAGTGGTATAAATCTCCATTAATCAAAATTTGGACAAGGTCTCTAGCATCTCTGAAACAAAAGAAATGACTTGTAATACTAAACCAGTTATTAACGTCTATAAAACTACTTCTTAAAATAGACTTTACCACTAGCCAGGAACTATTATACACATTACTCGTCCCAGCACTAACTGGACATATCGGCCCTGCAGCATCTATTGAACCCTGTATGTATTGATAGCCTATAATAATATAGTAAATAAATTGTCCATGGTTGAATGGGAGAGAGGACATTGGGAAGAGGCCGGACCCAAAAAATATGAGACCTGTCGGTATTTTAAGTTAAATGCTAAAAAGGTGCGCATTGTCATGTGGAAAGGACTTTATCAAGGCGGGACATTTTGTTTGACCTCGGCGGGACATTTTTGTTTACCTCAGCGGGAAAATTCAAAGTTTTCATTTATTTCCGATCTCGGGATTAGATGATTTTTACCTGGGATCCCAGGATCAAACCCCTTATAACCACCCCAAACGTGGCTGCGTGTAGGCTGAGCATATAGGATTATATTACGGAAAAGGGGCAAAGGGGGTCCTAATAAGAGCAGAACAGTGAATTGATTTTGACAATAACAGTTAACAGCTAAAAAATATTCACAATAGCCGATAACAATGAATAAAAAACGCCCAGAACACAAGAACAGTAAACGTCACCTTGCCCCCCTCTAAAAAGTATAACGGAGGTACACATGTGTATATTTTAGCGAATATTTACAATTGATGGACATTGATGTAATACAATAGATATATATTGTGGTGTTTTAATGTGTCTATTGTAATTGAACACTTAAACTACTATTTCGTCACATAAAATGGCTAAAATCCGTTTAAATCGTAGAAAAATATATTTTCGAAAAGCACTCACGTCTTTTTCGTCGCCATCTTGCCATCAGGTTCAGGGTTGATATCGAGTTAACTCGAGGGTTGTAAAAGGATAAAACTCGGGTACATCGATTGCAACTCGAGTAACTTGGGTTACCCGACTTGGACGAATCGAAGTAGGCTCAGGATATATATAACATCCCGCCCACAAAATAAAAAAATACTAAATTTTTACAATGGTCAATATGTTTATGTGTTAAAAATAATACAATTTATAATTATTTCCAAAATAGAAAGTTTACATGAATAAAGTTAATCTCTCAACGCTCTAGTAACCATTTTTAAAATACACATTTCAACGCTGCAAAACCGAAAGTCTGGCATCTCGGAATCCTCCCTCGGATGACCTTATGCACGCATTACTTTCACACAAACACTTACAGTGATACACACATATTAATGGCATTTCCTACTAGACAAACTGAATTCATTTTAAATAGCTGAATATAAATTTGATAAAATCATCAGAGACCTTAAACTCTTAAATTAAAGGTTTTATGTTATAGATATTTCATAGATTTTGGATAGTTTTTCTGTGTATCGTAAATTATACCATAGTTTTTGTTGAAAGCCCCGGCCTTAACCTCACGAGACAAGGTACTACGGTATATTTTACGATATACGGAAAAACTATCCAAAATATGAAATATCTGTTTTAACCTATTACAACTTTCACTGTTAAAAATATTTTGCATATATTTTTTTGTTTTTGCATTAAAAATAATTTGATAAGATTCAGTAAAAATATTCCCTTAGTCAAACCCCGCCCACTTTCTAAAATTTACGGACTTCTTAAAAGGCGTGAATTAGAATAAGATTATCCTTATATGTGTGGGATGAAGAAGTAGATATTACCCTGACACAAATATGTGAAGATTTAGATATATGGTAAAACACCCAATTCTTGACGATTACAGACTTTCACGGATTTTTGCAAACGGAAAAAAAATTTCACAAGTACAATTTTAAGAATGACGGTTTAAAAATGTTATTTGTCGGACTATAATAAGACTGCATGGACGATTCCAAGTTGAAAATGAAATTGTTGAACTGAAATTCGGCAAAGAGTGAGTATTTGTTTTATCAATCAATATTTAATTTATTAAGTTAAAAATGTTTTAATTTTCATCTTTAAGATTTGGAATAAATCATACCCTGTTTAATTTATATCAAAAGCCAAAACCGTAATTGTTATTTAATTTCTAGACCTACGAATATGCTACGTAAATTGGCCAAAATTTAAGCTTCGTTTTGGGTAACTCGACCCTAGCTAATTTTGACGGTCTTCCCTGACATTTTTACAAGTATGCAAACTCATGTTGACTTTTGAGATGCAGTCTAATCTTGATTATTTCGAATCTACATTAACATTTTCAACATGTCACCCTTAACATACTTTTTTTTGAGGCCTAATAAAAAATGTGATTAATTTAACCTTTGGAATAAAAATTATATATTTTTGTCAGGATAGAAGTCTCGTATAGAGGGAAGGAAAGACACAAACGATTACAAGAATCGATGTACGCAATTTTTTTATTTTGTAGAGCAGCAAGGACGCATGTCGGGAGAAATCGTTAGAAAGAAATTGAATCTTGCCATCGCAGAATTAGAAGATTAAAGCCGATGATGAGTTAGAAAACAGCTTTTGCTGAAATATCTGTTTTAACCTATTACAACTTCCACTGTTAAAAATATTTTGCATATATTTTGTTGTTTTGCATTAAAAATAATTTGAGAAGAAAATGTCTTTGAATTCTGGTTAGACGATTGACATTTGAGCTCGTGACGTTTGAAACTTTCTTCTAAATCTGCTTCTAATCAGTTTCGTGGTTTTCACTGCAGGGCACTTTGATCTTGTTCTTGTTTAGTTAAAAGTCTGTTTCTAAGTTTTTTAATAACAAGTCATGGACATTAAAAAATCCTCTCGGAAGGAACGGACATTGCTGGTACTGCTTAAACACGTCTTGCGATTATTGATTGATTGATTGTTGGTTGCTTAACGTCCAGTGGCAAATATTTCATGCATATTCAGGACGAGAACAAGTTCACAATAAATGCAATAGGTAGGTTCTGTAATAGATTAAGGGATTAAGGTCGGAGAAATTTAGACTGCCACGGGAAATGAGGGTATATTGGATAGGGACAGAAATTTAGCCTTGCAACAGGTCACCTACGGACCCCTCAAAGAGTTGTTGCAAGGGTTCTTAACGTACAAAGAGCGTGGCACTCTCTTTACACGAGGTATCGGATTTAATGTCCCCATTCTGACCGGACGTGGCTGCAAATTTGTACATCCCGCACAGCCAAACGGACGCCCCACTTTAGCACGGGTTTTACTGCCGGTCGGAGGAAGACCAATGGTGACCATACTTCTATTCCCCAGTCACCCTTGGGGGTTTTTGCGATTATAGATCAACGTGGAAATTCCGCTTCGTTATCAGACCACCACTCAAACAAATCGTTAATTCAAACATGTAATGTAATAATCCGTTGTGTAACAATTAGTCCAGTAAAAAGAAGTTATCCATTCCTAACATGAAGGTCGCTCAGTACAAATGTCTGTTGTTAATGATTCTCCCTCCTCCTCGTCTGCCAGCGCCTTTGGTGGTGTTACTGTTACAACGACAATCTCCTCTCAGACTGTCTTTCTGCTGTTGCAGTTCTATTATCATCTCTTTATCCTTGTCTTTATTTCTTGGCTATTTTCTTCTTTCACTTTTTTCTTACTATCGTCATTCCTATATCGGTTAGCCAATTTCGTTTACTTTATCTTTGAGCTTTCTAAAGGCACGGCAACTGTCCCCTTTGTTACTATCTAACACTTTTCAAGCTCCTTCCCAAGTGCTGGTCATTTCCTTTGTCGTTTTGGCATACAGTACATCTGAAGATCTGATTACGAAAACTAGTCCTTACTTCTGAAGTTACTTCAGAGGTCTTTTCCTTAAAGACCCCCCAAGGGTGACTGGGAAAAAGAAGTGTGGTCACCATTGGTCTTCCTCCGACTGGCAGTAAAACCCTTGCTAAAGTGGGGCGTCCGTTTGGCTGTGCGGGACCCTCCCGATCAAAGTCATGTAACACTTTAATATTTGAAATTATTCCAGGTAACTTGTTTTAAAAGTAAACAGTAAAAATATGCCTAAGTTTATTAAAGATGTATATTTTGATTAAGATTAATCATGTTAATAGCCTCCCTGTTGCATTTTTTTTAATTTCACGATTTTACGTATTTTATTGTGTTTGTAATGTCCTGATACTTTCAAATATTAATATGAAATATATAAACGTTTACATTTAATTATTACCACTAATGAGATCATGAGCTGGATTATGGCATATATTTTCTATTTCATCTATATTTTCTGTTTAAATTTTCTAAATTTTATGTATGCTGATGATTTTTGTATTAACATGTAGATGTTTTCTCTTTATTCACTGCGACTTCTCAAAACGTTGCAGAAATTTAGCCTTGCAACAGGTCACCTACGGATCCCTCAAAGAGTTGTTGCAAGGGTTCTTAACGTGCAAAGAGCGTGGCACTCTCTTTACACGAGGCATCGGATTTGACGTCCCCATTCTGACCGGACGTGGCTGCAAATTTGTACATCCCGCACAGCCAAACGGACACCCCACTTTAGCAAGGGTTTTACTGCCGGTCAGATGAAGACCAATGGTGACCATACTTATATTCCCCAGTCACCCTTGGGGGGTTAAACGAAAGAATCCAAAAGCTACATGAAAAATGGGTTGAGAAATACAGGAATAATGGGGCGAACAACGAGAATACGGAAATCAACAAAACTGAAAAAGGGAATTCAAAGAGCTGAAAGACACTAGTTCAAGCCGTCGTACTCTAAAGGAAACTAACACTATTGAAGATATTAAACGTGATTTTGATGAACTAAAGGAGATGATTGGTGAGAAAGGAATCCTATATGAACGTAAGGAGTTTAGTGGTGGACTTGGAAAAGCCAAGGACGTCGTTATGACTTCTGATATGGAATAAAGTGAAATAAAAGTGTGCGGAATTATAATTAACTACTGTGAATAATTATATACTTTTGACTGTGAATGCAGGTTTGGTTATGTTCCCATGCAATGTTTATAAAGTATTTTTTGTGTAAGGATGCCGGAAAAAATATTGTTATATTTATAAAACATTAACAATAGATGTCCTACCAGAAAATCATCCAGCGCGAGGGGGAAAGAATGACTTTTCAGTCAAAGGTGAAGAAAGAACATCAAAAACCAGTGTCATACAAAAGAAACATTAGAAATAACGATCAGCTACCAAATCAGAATAGAAAATCTTTTCTTCGGAAAAAAAATATATAAATGTATAGTTTCTTGAAGTTGCCTTATCATAACCGTCGAGAACAAATGCAGCCAGATGACATGCACACAATTGTGAATGTAATTTGCAATCACTTTTCCTTCATAAACGGATTAGATGACGGGGAAGAAGGTACGGAACGGAGATGAAGAGTTTGATCGATTTAAGGATTCTTGGAACAGAGGTACCGGTAATAGTGTTGAGGAAATAGTCACGAGAAGCAGAAAAAGAAATCGATTGCAGAAAACAGAAAAAAAAAACTAAATTAGCTAGAGTAGAATCCACCACATCAGAAAATATGACTATCACCCAAAACAGCATTTTTCAAAGCCATGGACACTTAGGCCTATGCATGGAAAACATCAGGTAATTAGCCATTAATATTGTTTGTATTGTTAAGAATGATAACATGGAGATCTATGACTAGCATCATTGCTTTTTTAATTTGCACTTTTGTTCTCTCCAAAATTAAATTTGGAACAAATGGTTAAGTTAACAGGTAAGTTTTGTCAGGATCTACATGGACCAGTGATGTATACAAGGCCAATAAAAAAAAAATTATTGCGTTTATCTTGTGTTCACGAGGCATCGTAAGTACTAGTACAGATCATCTTTCAGAACAAATATGACGTCGAGACAACTAATGCTATCATGACTTCCCGTAAAGACGAGATAAACGAAGATTTAAGTGGAATAGTACTCATTGTTGACACACAAGGAGTAACGTTATACATCTAGATATACAGCCAGAAATAGTGAAAACAAATGAACTATTTAATCCACCCTGACTTTATTTCTGAGAAAGATTTTGGAACGGATAATGAGCTCCAATACTGAAAGTGTTGATATTGTTTTGCTGTATTTGTCAAACGCAGATAACGCCTCATACAACTGCTAGAAAAAAGGGCTTATAGTAAAGGTGAATATTCAATCTTTTCATTGATTGTTGTTTACTTTACGTCCATGGCATATATTTCATGCATGTTTAGGAGGCCGCCCCGGATGTTGGGGAAATTTGGACGTGCCACTGAATATATTGAATAGAAAAAAAAACACTTTGCACCTTCGTTTATCATACAGCATACTCCAACTTAATCTATGTAAAAAAACATCAATTAATTATCTTTAAAACTAACTTTATTCTATTTCAGATATCATTTTGTTAGGTTTTGAGAAGTCGCAGTGAATAAAGAGAAAACATCTACATGTTAATACAAAAATGACCAGCATACATAAAATTTAGAAAATTTAAACAGAAAATATAGATGAAATAGAAAATACATGCCATAATCCAGCTCATGATCTCATTAGTGGTAATAATTAAATGTAAACGTTTATATATTTCATATTAATATTTGAAAGTATCAGGACATTACAAACATAATAAAATACTTAAAATCGTGAAATTAAAAAAAATACAACAGGGAGGCTATTATCTATTTGGAAGGCTTATTGCATGCATTGGGTTGACAAATATTTGAATTTTTCACTATACAATAATCAAAATGTGAATCTTATTACAGATAAGAAATCTGCTGTGTGTGACAATGATGACAGGTGAAGTTGTACAGCAAGTACATGTAGAACGACCATTAGGAAGAGAAGATTGCAAGTTAAAAGGAATCTTTTTGAAGACAAAAAAGGTAAAAGTGAATCCTAGTATTGAAACTATTACTTATAGGGCCTGGGGGTACATGTATAATCAAGATGTGTCAGAACGACATAAACGGTCCCTTTTCAAATAAAGTGAAAACCTGCAATATCAATTACAAGTGGGGACAGAAACATGCACGGTCCAGCATTCAACTGTTTATTTCAGATTATTTCAAGTTCAGTTAGAGTCTGTAATTTCAGCAAAAATAAGCAGAGCAGCATGAAACTTAAAACTGATTCGCAACTCATCATAATTGGATTTCCCGCCGCAAATGTTTGCACCTGTCCTAAGTCAGGAATCTGAAGTACAGTAGTTGTCGTTTGTTTATGTAATTTATACGTGTTTCTCGTTTTTTATATAGATTAGACTGTTGGTTTTCCCGTTTGAATGGTTTTACACTAGTAATTTTGGGGCCCTTTATAGCTTGTTGTTCGGTGTGAGCTAAGGCTCCCTGTTGAAGGCCGTACATTGACCTATAATGGTTTACTTTTAAAAATTGTTATTTGGATGGAGAGTTGTCTCATTGGCACTCACACCACATCTTCCTATATCTATTTACATATTAAAAACAAGCTCAAGATCTGAAGACACATAGAAAAGAGTGTATCAGTCTGTGTATATTTCTATTAGTCCAAAGGCTGTAATTTTCTAGCAAAAATCAGCCGAGCAGAACAAAACATAATCTAAATCTGTAAATCATCAGACTGGAACAAAATTAGCACTTGATCTGTAACCTGTCATGGTTATACTATATACAAAATATCAAACCAACTTACTCAAGCATGACAAAAAAAAGTGTGGAAAGCTGATTTGCAGGGTGGAAGTATAGACAGACGGACGGACAGAGTGCAAACCTAAAGTCCCCTTCAACGTCAATTGTAGGGGACTAATAAGAATTTACTTACCGACTGAAAAGATGCTGTAATTTTCAAGTATCATATATGACTTCCATGGTTGGAGAATTCAGAAACAAATCGGATTGTCTTTTGTACCTACATGTATAAATAAATAATAAAATGAATAGCCTCTCAAAACTTGAATAATGTGATGTTTTACTTTCAGGTAAAAGTAATAAAAGGATTTTGATAGACCTTGGACAAATTGACAAAATGAATATGGTCCATCAATATGTATTAGATTCAAGGAAAGGTAAATTTAACCATTTATACATGTTGTAATCAATAGAAATATGTTATTCCTTTCGTCAATAATAATCTTGCATTTGAAATTCTAAATGCATAAAACAATGTAAAAATTAATGACAGGAGACTACTTTTTTTTTCATCATATTTGAAAATTTAAATGATGAGCACTTTTTAATTGACATGAATATCATAATTATTAGTACATTTGTATCTACTGTACATGTGCATGTACCAGTCTGTGTCAAAATGTTTTAGGGTTTGTCTGACCGAAAAAGAAATTTGACATTTTTCTACTATATATTCAACTAAAAATTCTGAAAATTTCTGTCTGACATCGACTGAATGGCTTTTTGTCTGACATTTTGTCAGACAGACAGAGTTTGAGATACTCTGATATACTTTATACTTTTATCGCCAAGACACAGGAATATAGGCAACAGTAGTATACTGCTATTCCATATTCATAAACAAAAAAATATAATTAAAAAGAGGACACAGAACTGACATCTGGGACCCTCTGGAATCAATTTTTCTGCCCGTTCATCTATTTTCATTTTACTGCTTTTTTGGGAGGTTTCATTATAAATCATTTGATTAACATTTTGTTGATACAATGTACTTCATTATGATCAAATCATCTAGCTACCTTTAATCTCTGAGGTCCTTAAATATTGTTATCACACCAATGAAATTACTTAACCTGGTTCCAAAAGTTAAGAATATCTACGACAAGTAATAGATGTAAACTGTTAACCAGTGTGTCATGATTTGACCAAGTACCCCATGTTACAACAAAGTTCAATGTATTAAAATGAACTTTTATGTTTTAAAAAATAGTTCATTCTGCCTGATATGAAAATCTCTATAGAACTTTAAATCCTTGTTTTTGGTCTTAAAATATTTAAAGAGTAAATTAGTTACTAGAACTTAAGTAAGATTTTTTTAATATAGTTCTGAAGAATTTCACCTGTATTTCAAATAAATGCATTTCCTACATATAACTGTATTTTATTTACAGTGATGGCAGATGTTCAAAAGCCTAAAACAGAGATGGACTTTTGCAAAGATCCGTTAGGTGATGAGAATAGAGAAATTATAGATGTCATCAAATACCAAATTCGTCTTGAAAAATATCCAGGCAACAGATCATTTCAATCTTCCTTAGACATTGCTATGGCTATATTACAAACTGCAATTTCAAAAGAACATAATACACTAAAGAAAGTGTTTTTAGAATCAAAATATAATCCTAAGATATCTGGTAAACTAAAAAAAGCAGAAATTCTTTTGAAAAAATGGAAAATATATTTCTTTTAACTCAATTTTGGTCGGGTTTCCATTTTAACTGAATTCAAATGGTGATCACCTTGTTGTGGTGATAAATTTATCCTAGTTTGGAAGGATTATTGGGTTTTTCTTTTTTTGAAACTCATATTAATAAGCTGAATGTTATGTTATTTCAATGAAAGAGAAAGCAATTCAAAATGAAAATCTTGTTTTTATTGAACTTTTCATTGGACTGCTTCAATATCAATTTTACATGTTGATGTATATACATGTACAATGTATATGGTAGTTAAACCATCAAAACTTTTCAAGCAAAATGTTATTTGTTGGCAACCAAACACTAAAGTTACTTAGTTTTTTTATGTTCATTTCAAAAACTAACAGTAGTCACTTGACAAATATAAAAGGTCAACATTGAAACCAAGTGTTTGTATACTTTGAAGGTTTTATGAAGTTTGAGTTTGTTATGTAATAAAGATAATGTTAGTGAAAAATGTAAATACCATTTCTGTGAGCTTCCTCTCAACAAAAAACATGCGGTTTTAACAATGGATGGTATTTAAATATAGACAATTGCATAACAATAAATGAGAATAAGTTATGTTCAGTTATGGTGACAGGGAAACATTAAGGTGGCAGTTAAAGGTGTGCACAATTTAGGTACTTTTGAGTTATTTGATCTTTATCCATCTATTTTGAACTGTTTAATAGGTTTCCATTTACAGTAACAAATTTTGCGATTACATGTGTAATATTAATATTTAACCAGTTACATTGTCAAAATGGATGTCAAGCTTATCTACCTAATCATTTATTTTGTATCAATAAAGAATGAAAACATATAAGTTAAATGGAATATTTTCTATACTACTTTGTCTTAATATATTATGAGTTCTGGATTTTTGCTTACACACTTACTTACATGCTAAGGATTACAATTATATATTTTTCTCAAATTCGTCAAATGCAGAAAATTTAACTAAGAATAAAGATTTTAAGACTTTTATGTACATGAAAAAATTGTTTATTCCAATACATTCATAATCATATCATAAATATATTGCCACTGAAAATTGTGTTGTTTTAATTTATTGAAAATTTGGAAATACAAATGTATATAAAAAAGATGTGGTGTGATTGCCAATGAGACAACCCTTCACAAGAGACAAAAGTTAAATGACACAGAAATTATAACAACTATAGGTCACCATACATCCTTCAACAATGAGCAAAACCCATACTGCATAGTAATCTATAAAAGGCTTCGAAATGACAAATGTAAACCACTTCAAACAAGAAAAGTAATGGCCTAATCAATGCACAAAAAAATGAATGAAAAACAAATATGTAACACAGTAACAAACGACAACACACTATCCTGACTTAGGACAGGCACATACATACATAATGTGTCGTAGTTTTTGTAGCAACATAAGCGATGAAATTTTAAAAAAAAAGTGGCAGGACAGGAGTTTCAAGTAAGAAAAAAACAAAACAGAATGAACGACTGGGCCAAAAAAAAATCCAGGATAAACTTGTAAAAAATGACAGGACCGAGTTAACTAAACAAGAATGTGTCAGTTTTCGGTAGAGTTGTTTTAAAGAGATGGGAGTTTTTTCTGCTTTTGACCATCCACAAGAACTTGCGGTCATCCGATGTTCAGTACTTCAGTACTTTGATAATTTCTGTCTGCACCTAATATTTTTCAGAAACATATGGAACTTGTTCTGAACTCTGTTCCAATTTGTTTTATTGGACTTCAGATGGGTTTTGTTAGTTCAAGAACTAACTTACCCAGCCCATCCATGGCTACTTCCAGACTTAGGACAGGTGCAAAACTGCCAAAATCATGCATTTTACCCGCGATTCATGCATTGTCATCTAATTATTTTCTGTGATCTATGATTTTCTCTATAATCTTGCAATTTTTGCTGAATTTCATGCGTTTGTTGAAAATTTGGCACATCTGCAAGTGCATGCAAAATATAAAAACCCAGAGACAGACAAACAACAAAAAAAGAATTAGGGACATGCCCCCAGATTGATTGATTGATTGTTGGTTGCTTAACGTCCAGTGGCAAATATTTCATGCATATTCAGGACGAGAACAAGTTCACAATAAATACAATAGGTAGGTTCTGTAATAGATAAAGGGATTAAGGTCGGAGAAATTTAGACTACCACGGGAAATGAGGGTATATTGGATAGGGACAGAAATTTAGCCTTGCAACAGGTCACCTACGGACCCCTCAAAGAGTTGTTGCAAGGGTTCTTAACGTGCAAAGAGCGTGGCACTCTCTTTACACGAGGCATCGGATTTAACGTCCCCATTCTGACCGGACGTGGCTGCAAATTTGTACATCCCGCACAGCCAAAACGGACGCCCCACTTTAGCACGGGTTTTACTGCCGGTCGGAGGAAGACCAATGGTGACCATACTTCTATTCCCCAGTCACCCTTGGGGGGCCCCCAGATTGAAAATTTGTGATACTTTTGTCAAACAACAATCACTTTTGCGGCGTAGCAACTTTAGATAACATATGTATAAGGCCAATTATAACATACAAATAGCCAAGTGTATCAAATAGAAATTAAAGGGATAAATCAAGTATACAACTTATCAGTTAACATAGGGCTTTTTTCTTCCGATTCTTCATAGTTTATGAAAATTAACTTTAATTAGACTGTAATAGCTGCAGAAAAGTACATGTAGCTCTTCTAAAGCCCCTGGTTTTTTTTTATTGTAGTGCACAACATCTATGGTCCACAAACAAACAAAAATAACATCAGGACCTAATCTAGTCCAAATAGTCATGATAGTTATGACGTCTTTGAAGGCTATTTTAAATTTTTGCTTTGACGCCTTCCTGCGACGTAAGGCGTCAAAGCAAAAAAAATATAATAGCCTTTCAAGACGTCATAGTTATTTGACTAGACTTAATCATGATTGAGCTGGGTTTTCACAGCTTCTGCAACAAAACAGGGAGCCTTAGTTAAAATATTGCAACTTGTGCAGTGTTTTTTTGGTCATTTGATGTTTAGGCCTCACCAATTTAATTACTTGTTCGACAGACCCGCCCGCACCATTTTTTTTTAATTATATATAATTCTTTTGGAAAATATGAGCCCTTCAGTACTAAAAAGTGTTTTACCAAAAAAAAATATTATAACTTATATTGACCCCTTTATAAATGGGATATTTATAACATAGGGGTTGTTCCCAACCTGATTATGACATGGATGGAGAAGTCTTATTGGCACACATACACCATCTAATTATTCAATTATTTCTGGGTGAACAGGGAAAAAACACTTCATAAATAAAAGAAATGTCAGTGTACAAGTGATAAATCAAGTTTTAATATTGTAAAAACCTACCATTTTAAGTTTACAAAATAAAAATATAATCGCTCGCCTTTACTTTTCAACCTTCACCTCAAAAATTTTCAGATTAAATATTTTTTTTACAAAAATTTTCAAATCGCTCGCTCGCCCCAATTTTTGGAGGTCAAAAATCCGTAGAACAAGAAATTAATTGGTGTGGCCTAAGTATAACTGAGACAAAATAATAAAAAAGTTAATACACAGGAATGATGAAATTATAGACAGTAAATTTTAGTAGCCTGCAATCACTGTGCATCTGCATGTGTGTCACCTTGATTTTAATAACATTTCAGATTCCTGTGCAAACAGAGAGATGCACCGAACAGCTGTACTTATTCAGTTTATAGCTAGCCACAAAAGTTGAAGAATTCTGTATTTAAATTTTCATATGTCTGGAGATACTTCGTATTTGAAATGCCAATTAATGGTCATTTCAACTGCAATTTTTTCAGGCGCAATTTTATTATTAATATTTATGACAGGTTTTCGCAATAGATACATTGTAGCAACTCATCAAACTAAAGAAATGATTAATTAAATATCCTCTTGACAGGCATCGCTAATTCATCGGATTTAAGGCAGGCGACACGACCAACAGGATAGAAACACGTGTTCTGGTCAAAAATTGACATTCTGACACCAATATATCCGCTAATAGAGGTATTTTCTCCATTATTATTTGACTTACTTGATGCATGCGATCATAAATGTCCTAACAATCACTTTTCTTGCCCAAAGAAACATAATTCTACAGTTTATTTCAGGTTTTTCTAGGAAAAGTCACTTTACTCGTTGAACAAACAGGTGCTCTCAACATTCAGAATACAAGCATCCAAAAGACCTCGAGGAGATTTTGATTGGTCGTTTAGTCTGAATAGGCGGGGCCAAGTCCGCGATAGAAAAACTGCTAAGATAAATAAACTTTACTTATAAATGTTATTGTTATGGCAAATCATAGTACCTTAAATAATTATACACCATATCGGAATACTTTTGACAACAATGCATCGTCTGTATTAACCATATAACGAAATCTTTCCTTGCGACGCTCAGTGTGCATTGATGACGTCATGAATAATAATAAGGAACATGGAGTTATCTCCGCTTGGTAAAAAATGTCCAAAAATGCCTAAACAGTCCCGCGCCCGGACGCCCCTTTTACATAACCTACATATTGTATTTATTGTTCTCGTCATGAATATGCATGAAATATTTGCCACTGGACGTTAAGCAACCAACAATCAATCAATCATCCTTCGTTTAACTTAACCTCTTTACGGTAGTATGTCCTCCTGGTCTTTAAACTATCATTTTTTCAGGAGTTTTGTTCATGAGTTTTTGCATGTCAGCGGCTAAACTATTAAAAAGTTCTTTAGTCGCTTCAATCATTGTATCATTGTAAAACACAGAGGCTCCTTCTGATCCAAATTTATGCGCGAATGTTGCTGCATTTATTCTAGCATATATTGGGAGGTTGTCACCTTCGTATTTCCTTAGATCTCTCAACAGGTTAGCAATATAGTACCTTTTTCAAAAATTCTCTCTATTTTTCCAGAGTGTTCACTGATCACTTCTTCTCCTTTAATTTGATCGCTCAATCAAAATTGGAATCGATATAATTTTGAAAGAGGGGCGAAAGATACCAGAGGGACATTCAAATTCATCGATCGAAAATAAACTGACCACGCCATGGCTAAAAAAGAAGACAAACAGACATACAATAGTACACTAGACACAACATAGAAAACTAAAGACTAAGCAACACGAACCCCACCAAAAACTGGGGGTTATCTCAGGTGCTCCAGAAGGGTATGGGAAGTATGTTCCGGTTCATCGTTCTCCTTTGTCATTTTTGGCTCATCTTCATAATTTCAGTATCGGATTCCGTATTTTCTTGTGCTCTATTAGTCTCTTTATTGTCAATTTTCTTTAACGATAGCTTTCTCTTGTCCATTACTTGAAGTAGCTGAATTATTTTGTTATGTGGGTAACACTGTATGAATTATGTATATGGTTATCACATACTGACCTAAATTCCTATTTATATTGAACTTTGCCATGGAAATATTTTATTGTTTCAGACAGATTTTTACGAACGTTTATCTAAACAGCTATACGTTTGTCATTGCTGCCATGCAAGGTGGTCATTTGTACTTTAATGTTATTATTATTATTTCATAATATAAATTTATGTCTTATACATTTAAACACTAACTAAGACAAAAATATGCAAATTGCAGTAAGATGAAATTATACGCATATCAGATGGTAAAGCACTAATTAATTACACTATATCTTACAGAACTTTAAAGTTTGAAATGTTTACCTAACACAACAACATGTACTTTGGAATTCCCTAAGAGTTTTATCCTGTTTCTGGATTTACAATGCTGAATCAAGGTAGGTTTTCTGAATTCTGTGAAATGTTGATGAGCTTAATATTGAAAGTTTAAAGAATTAAGCCAATGTTGAAACTTCCTGAAAATTATTGCCAGACAACAGGATTGCAGATGCGTATATCAGGTCTCCGGCATGCATCCGTCTGTTAAGAAATGGCTGTGAGCTTCATCTATTTGCAACATGCCTACAATATACATCACATGTTTTCTTAATAAGCATATTCATATGAATAGTAGGGTGCCCAGTCGACGAATTTGATCGATTTGGGTTTACGGAATAACACACGGCTGTATTTTATATCATTGGAAAGAGGAGAACAAGTACTTTACAATACTTTCCGCTTTCGTTATATGATATATATAAACTATATTATAAGTACTATTATAACCACCAACAAAGAGCGCAATGATTTTATTTTTCATGTTAAAGATTCCCCGTACAATACCGTATCTAAGGGTACCCTGTAAAAACAAGAAATTTAGAAAATCGTGACCACGGGAACTTACGACGACAACCATGATTGTAAAATATTATGGTTTTTCCTTTAATTTGCAATTAAAATTTGCCATGTGTTATCCGTTAACTTAACAAATAGAATTACAAGACTAACATTTAGACAGCACACATTCTTAATTAATACATAAAAGTAACATTATAAAAATAGTTTTTGTTCATAGTAGGTGTAAATTTAATTTAATAATGGTATTTTCATTACTGTATAATTTAAGACACCAATATTTCATAAGGGATGTTTATTATTTTTTACAAGATAAATTAGGTATGTTATCAGTTTAAAGAAGCAACATGAAACATTAAATGGTTCGTTTGTTACAGTTGAAACAACAATAGTTTGTTTTTTTACAAACTTTCCCTGAAGGAACAAAAACTTGTTATGAATCTATTTTACTATTGTTATTTAAAAAAATAGTAGGTATTGTTGTATCTTTACCCTTAGCCCTGGGTTCTCCAAGCTAGGAGCAGATAACTGACACCAGTGGGCCTCTTGATGGATGTAGCTGAGGACGGAGTCTGCGCACGCCTGCAGCGCCCTCTTGCGACTGACCTTCGAAGTGAAGAGACGTAACACGAGAAGAGACAGCATCAACGCTGGATAAAAGAGATAATTACAGTAATAGAGCCTTCTCTTGTCATATATCATAAGTCCAGGTCGGGTCCTTTCAGGGGAAATAGTCTTTCCCGAGACGAACACCACATTATTGGTAGTGCGGGTGGTTCGAAAGCACATCGTGGGACCTTGGTAGCCATTTTGGTCAGGGAATTTTGACCAGGTGCAATCAAGCGTGACTTGCAGAATTTATTTGGCTATTATGTGACATCGGAAGTCGGTTTAGGCTCAAATAAAAGCTTTAGAAGCAGTACCTCATTGAAAAAAGCGTTTTGGGATAGGTTTTTCACTGTCTGTGAAAGTTTTCAAACTTTGTTCAAAGTATTGATTTTTTCAGATTGAGTCTCGCGTGATTTCGTGTTACCAGGTTACGACGATACTTGAGATCAATACCGGAAGTGATTTCCGTGATTTGTTTACATATGCAATACACATCTTTGCTATTTGTAAACGGGATTTAGAATCAATAAAGACTTGTTTTTTCTTTGGTTATTGTCTTGTCATTTATTTATATTGAGAGTATCATTGCGTATAGGTCATTATTAAACACAATGAGTGGGTATAAAATTAAAATCAACTCCAGTCCGGAGTCTGTTCTCCTACATGTACCTGGCATTGGTACGGCTACGGCTCATAGAATCATGGTTATGAGAAATAATGGCATAACAATTACACCTGAAATATTGGCCCAAATACCATATATGAGAAATAAAATGTCCCAGGTGTCAGAGATGATTGATTTTTCGCCATGTGAATTGAATGACATGGACAATGTTGATGCAAGGTATCAAGGTCAGCCACATGTGTCACAAGACTATGAGACAGATACCCAGGTAAAATCACATGAGGGAGGGGAGCCAATTTTGAGTCAACACCCTGTACTCTTCGTACTATTAGGCAGGAGATTGCTCATTTCCAACAATTTAAGACGGACACACAGAGGTGGATAGACCAACACGGTTCTACGTACGCACCTGTCCAGGGGGGTGAAATCTATACAAAACCTAAATTAGATCAACCGGTTTTTTCTGACTCTGAGATTGTCATGGATTCGACACTTGCAGTGCAATGTACAGTGTGGAACTCGCAGGTTGATCACAAGTCGACAAGATCCATGCCATCATGCATCGACGAAAATGAATATCCTACCCAGGAGATGGACCGTTGCAGAATATCAGATGATATTCTGTCCTGTTGTGAGGAATCACTACTTCACAGTCAAACATTACAACCAGAAGTAATTGGCTCTGGACGTGGATCACAATATGATAAACAGGAAAATGTCGAATATGAACCATCAGATAAGCCAGATCCGCCAAGTCAAGATCAGGCCTTTAGGTGTCAAGAAGACAACCAGTCTGTAGGTATTCAACACCACAATAGTGAAAGTATGATAGAAGTTCAGCTGAACCAGCAACCCAGGTTTGTGGGTGGAAACTGTAAAGCATACGAGCTATCAACTGTTATGATAGAGCGAGGTTTAGAGAACCCTGATCTCAATGATAGGTTTCAACAAAGTCAACCGCCTACTGAGCAGGACTTCTACAGCCAGAATAGGCAAACAAGCAACCAACACAGTCGGTCGTTAGATAATTCAGTCAACTATATTCAACCGCCTCAACAAACTGTTCAACTCCCTGTTGAACATACCATCAACTTCAACCAACAACGTCAAGAAGCTGTTCAACTCCCTGTTGAACATACCATCAACTTCAACCAACAACGTCAAGAAGCTGTTCAACTCCCTGTTGAACATACCATCAACTTCAACCAACAACGTCAACAAACTGTTCAACTGCCTGTTGAACATACCATCAACTTCAACCAACAACGTCAACAAACTGTTCAACTGTCTGTTGAACATACCATCAACTTCAACCAACAACGTCAACAAACTGTTCAACAGACTGTGGAACATACCGTCAACTTCAACCAACAACGTCAACAAGCTGTTCAACTCCCTGTTGAGCATAACGTCAACTACTCTCGATCACATACTCGAGCCATTCAACTACCTGGTGATCACACTGTCACCAACACACACCCAACTCAACAAACAATTCAACAATCTACCCGGCATACTTTAAGCAACATACAACATCAACCACAGGGCACATCCATGTCGAGCAGACAAATGCCTACTCGACCAACTTTCAACAGGTCAATTCCGACAACTGTCAATCAACCAGTCAACCATAGGGCTACAACCACCTCAACAGGTCAAACCCTATAACTGCACATAGGTCTACTCCACCAGTCAGGGAAAGGAAACCTTGTCAACAACCTCAACCGACCATCAACAGGGCCCATCAACCACCCTGTCCCAGGTCAACAAGACAGTCAACTAGTCAACAGAACTATACCATTCCAAGTAATACAGCCGAACGACAAAACTTCATCAGGGTGATTGATAATCAAGAACATCAACCACCGATCAGCCAACCTGTACCTATACCACCTATTAGCAGCCAAGTTCTATCGACACAACAATTTTTTAACAGACCAGGTCAACACCAACCAGTCAGGGTTTCAACAACCCCTCATCAACACAATTGGTCAACAGGGGCAGCCGCCTCAGACCATCCTGCACCAACAAGAATTTTACAGACAACAGCCGGTGCGACATCTCCACAATGTTACTGCACCTCTACATCAGCCTCAACAGCCATTTGGAAATATACCATATCAACAAGGGAGGCCTGATCAGCCTTCAACAACACAAAATCTTGCTCAGGGAACAGCTCAATCGTGTTATTATGGTGCAGCTCCACACTTGCCAGTGTACCCTCAACAACAACAACAACAGATGTACAACAACCGACCAGAGGCTCAGTTTCAGGACCGAAGAAGTATATCTAGGGTTACAAGCTGCTCAAATAGTGATTCAGATTCATCTAGTACTACATCAGGGGTAGTGTACCGTCTGAGTCGTGACAAAAGTAGAAACAACAGAACACATTCAAGACAAAGTGTATCAAGTAGACATGTTTCTCCCGTTGAGGAGGAGGTGAGTGATCACTCATCGCCACACCACAAGAGCTCAGGCAAGAAGCACTCTAAAAGGAAGTCAGACAGACATAGTCAGTCAGACACAGATGGTCACCATTCATCGAGCAACCGTCATAAAGCTAAGCCAGCTCCGATGAAACAAGATAATAAATTTTTCTTTTCTATGCCCAAAAACCTAAAGTATACAGGAAAAGGCAACTGGAAGGCATTTTACACAAAGTTCACCGGGTACGCTGAGGCTGCAGGTTGGACAGACAAACAAAAAGGAGACCAGCTTTGCTGGTGCTTGGAGGACAAGGCTAGTGATTTTTATACAGTGCTGCTGGACTCTAACAAAGACATTTCTTTTAGTGCAGTAGTGACTAAAATGGTGAAACGCTTTGGATTTCAGGAACCACAAGAAACTTCACAGATACAGTTTCAGACGATAACACAAAAGGAAGAGGAATCCCTGGAGGATTGGGCAGATCGTGTGTTATCTTTGGCAACACAATCCTTCAGAGATCTCTCTGAAGAGTACATGACAAAACAAGCAGTAATGAAGTTTTGTCAAGGTTGCAATGATCCAGAGGCTGGCCAACATGCATGTGGATTTAAACCAGTATCGGTTGAAAATGCAATTGATATAATTAAAAGGTTCCAACATTCAAGAAAAGCTGTACAAGCCCACATTGCTCAAGGAAAAACACCAGATGTGAAACAAGCAGCAGCTCCAACACCAGTAGCACAAGTTAGTGATACACCCTCAGTGCATGGGGTAGGCTCTTCCAAATCAGCCATAGACACACGAGTGTCACAGATGGAGCAGCAGCTTCGACAACAACGAGAAGAGCAACAACAGAGCATGCAACAGATGCAAAGCCTACTATCCTCAATGGCTACACTAACTGAGGAGATGCGACAATCAAACAGATCTAATGGTACTTCGCCCAGTCGTGACTATAGAGCAGATACCTCTCGTGGACGTGGACAAGGCAGGAGAGGTGGTTATAATAATCGTTCCGGTAACCGCAGGACACAGATTCCAGATGGGGCGTGTTTTTATTGTCACAAGCAGGGACATTACAAAAGAGATTGCCCAGAGTTAAATAATTCACCTGGCAGGCAGCCTCCCAAACAGAACAATCAAACAGCACGCAAATCAGTTACAATTAATGTGCCAGAGGACTCAGTTACTGAGGGGCCATCTAATGGGTTTACAGTTGTAGGAACTATTGGGACTGCTCGACTCTTGAGAGTGAAGGTACAAGTCCAGGACAAGCTAGTGACTGCCTTGATTGATACAGGCTCGGAAGTTACCATTATGCAAGACAAGGTTTTTGATTCCTTACAAGAACAACCTTATGTTATTAATGAGACACTTATGCATGGTGCAGGACGAGACATGCAGATGACCTGCCGGATTACTAACCCTACTCTTTTCAGGATAGATGACTTACTTTTCAGCCATCAGCTATATATTGCTCCAATTGACTGTGAGATGCTTATTGGCCATGACTTTCTAGCTAGTAATAATGTCATACTCAACATTGGTCAAGGATACATGTCCATCAACGACAAGACGGTTAAGCTAGTCTTAGGAGGAGAGACACCATCTGCTCAACCCTCAGTAAACAGAATTACGATACCAACCTCGGTAGTAGTCCCACCGAATTCAGTAATGCGAATGAATTGTACAGTACCAGTACAAGATAATGATTTTGTGATAGAACCAAACTCAAAGACTACACTTTTGATTCCCAGATCAGTTTGTGCTAAAGGACAAAGTCCAGTGGTTTGTTTTATGAATGTGACGGACAACCCTGTCCGACTCCAGAGTGGACTAGAAATAGCTGAGGCACATGCTGTGGCAGTAATTGAATCTATGGAGGATCCTCAAGAGCCAAGTGTTGGTACTTGTTCAACCAGTCAGCAGGGTACCAGTTCAAATGGGTCACCACCCCAACAAGAGGACCTACCAGACCACCTCCAAGAACTCTACTTCATCCAGTCAGGATTTGACAGTAGACCAGCAATCAAAACTGAGAACCTTGCTTTACACCTGCAGTGATGTCTTTGCAAAGACAGAGTTTGACCTTGGTAATTTCAGCCATGTAGAACATGAGATTGACACTGGCGATGCCCGAGCTATTCAGCTGCGTATGCGGAGGACCCCAGCTTGTTTTGTTCAGGTGGAGGCGCACCTCAAGAAAATGTTAGATGCTGGAGTTATACAACCCTCAACAGAAGAATGGGCTTCAGCACCAGTCCTTATCAGGAAAAAGGATGGGGGAGTGCGCTGGTGCATAGATTTTAGAAGGCTTAATTCAGTGACATCACGTGATCTCTTTCCTTTGCCACTAATAGATGAATGTCTGGATACCTTGGCTGGCAACATATGGTACTCCAAACTGGACGCTAATAGTGCGTACTGGCAAATCAAGATCAAGCCAGAGGACCGTAAGAAGACGGCGTTTGTTACCAAGTATGGGTTCTTTGAGTGTGTCAAGATGGATTTTGGACTGTGCAACGCACCTGGGACTTATGCCAGAGTGATGAACCTTGTCCTCAGGGGATTAACGTGGAAAACTGTCTTGGCTTTCCTAGACGACATATTGGTTTTAGGACCATCTTTCGATGAACACCTCACAAACTTAGAGCAGGTATTTACAAGATTTAGAGAAAACGGACTTAGATTAAAGCCTAAAAAGTGTGCTTTGTTTAGAACGACTGTATAATTTTTATGGAGGAGTGTAAGTAACAAGGGCCTCAAAATAGGTCAGCAACATTTGCAACCAGTTAGTGGTTGGGTGGTGCCTACATGCACAAAGGAAATTGAACAATGTCTGGGATTTGTGAACTACCACCGTTCATTTATCAAGGACTATGCCAGGATCTCTGCTCCACTATATGAAGTAACAGGAAAAAATTTGTTTTCATGGAACCCTGAACGTCAACTTGCATTCCAGACGTTAAAAGACAGCTTGTTAACTGCACCGGTATTGACATTACCAAACAACAAAGATTATTTCATCCTAGATACAGATGCCTCCCAAAATGCAATAGGCGCTGAGCTCATTCAGGTGCAAAATGGAGAAGAACGCACCATAGCATATGGTAGTTTTGTACTTACAGCAGAACAAAAACGTTATTGTACAACTAGAAAGGAGTTGTTGGCAGTAATTAGATTTACTAGACAGTTTAGACACTACCTTCTGGGAAGACAATTCACGGTGAGGACAGACCACAGTAGTTTGACATGGCTTGTCAATTTCAAAGAGCCCCAGGGACAGCTGGCTAGATGGTTGGAAGAGCTCAGCCAATATGACCTTGTTATAAAGCATAGGCCAGGTAAACAACACATTGATGCTGATGTCTTGTCCCGTCTCCCGTATAGGTTGAAAGAATGTCCACATTATACTGCAGACACCATACTAGCAAGTTTACCTTGCAAGGGCTGTAATTACTGCCAGCGAGCACATCAAAGTTGGGCACAGTTTTTGTGTGATGTAGATGAAACAGTCCCACTGGCTAGAAAAAGAAAGCAGAAGCCAAGATTACTTAAAAGGGTAGCAACAGCAATGATGCTGTAATTTGAAACACCGGAAAAAGTTTCAACCTTGGAACAACCTGCAGTACCAGTTGAACTTGCAGTTATTGAAGATTGCTGCCACACCAGTAGCCTGGACTCAATTGAGCCAGTAGCCAGCAAGCCGACTCCGGAATGTGATTTACTCCCGTTCAGTACAGGAATGGAATTGATTTTAACTCCTTCGACAGCAAGAATTGTAATGGACAGTCATTCTGATTGCGTCGTGGCAGCAACCGCACCAGAAGAGGGCATAACCATCTCAGGTTTCAGTGAGGAGGAAATCAAAACGGGACAGGAGAGTGATCCAGACATGATGTTCATCCTACCTTATTTAAAAGATGGCAGTGAACCTCTGTCCAATGATTTGTTCTTGGCATCACCAGCAGCCAAGAGTCACTGGATTAATAAGCAAAGATTTTTTATGGACGACAATGGTGTTTTAAAGAGTCAACCCAAGACGGAGGGAGCCAATACAAGGCTGGTTGTACCTGCTTCTTTAAGACAGACGGTAATGGAGCTCAGTCATGAACTGACAAGCGCAGGACACCAAGGTGTGTCAAGGACGATGTCCAAGATCAAGGATAAATATCACTGGTATAACATGACCAAAGACATTAACGTGTTTGTACTTAGTTGTGATACCTGCAACAAGAACAAGAAAGCAAGCAGACATGGTAAGTGTCCTCTCACCAAGTACCATGCAGGGTACCCTATGGAGAGAGTTCAAATAGACTGTATGGGCCCTTTGCCAAAGACAAAACAGAACAACGAACATATCTTGATGATGACAGATCAATTCACTAAGTGGACAGAATGCATACCACTACCGTCACAAACAGCTGAGGTGACCGCTCAAGCGGCCATTAATGAGTTTTTCACAAGATTTGGTTACCCATTCCAGTTATTCTCAGATCAGGGACGTAACTTTGAGAGTGCACTCTTTAAAGCAGTATGTGAATTGCTGCAAATTCATAAGGCTAGAACAACTCCATATCGTCCTCAGTCAAATGGACAAGTAGAGAGACAGAACCGCAGTCTCATGGATGCAGTGAGATGCTTTGTTGACTCACAACAAGATAATTGGGATCAACACCTTGCTCAACTAGGGGGAGGCATGAGATCTAGTGTCAACAGGAGTACAGGGTACACACCGAACAAGCTCATGCTAGGCAGAGAGACCAATCAGCCAGCAGACCTTATGTTCGGTAGTCAGAGTGAAAAAAAATATGAGGGTGCTGACAGCTATATTGTATATCTAGAAAAAGCTATCAAAAGTGCACATACCATTGCACGGGATAAGCTTAAGACCTCCCAAGAAAAAATGAAAAGGGACTATGATCTAAGAGTATTGGAACAATCATACAGCCGGGGGATCTTGTATATGTCCTCGATACTACCCAGATAAAGGGAAAATGTAAGAAATTGGGGTCACCATGGAAGGGGCCAGGTATCATTATTAGTTAGATTACTGGGTATGTGTACAAGGTGAAACTCCAACGGGTGGTTTTCAATACTAACCATGACAGGCTTAAGCCATGTGGGGATAGAAAAATTCCTGCTTGGTTAGAGACATGTAGGGACCAATTTAAAAGGGGTGAGGATGTCTTGGCAGGCAATAAGACCAAGCCTACTACTCCCCAGTACTGTGTGTGTCGGGGCCCAGACACTGGCGAGACAATGGTTCAATGTGATAACTGTAGGGAATGGTTCCACCTGACCTGTATAGGTATGTCAATACAGGAGGCCAATGAGATAGATCCCTACATCTGTCCCAACTGTCAACTTGTTCGTACTACTCCACCCTCAAAAGACAAAGGAGGGGGAGAAAACAAGTAGTTTAACAAATTCACTAAATTGTCAGGTTTTCTAATGTTTGTTTTTTTTTTATATTTTTCAGAATGTCAGACTCTGAATCCTTCAGATCGTGCTCCGACGAGGGCAGTGATGATGAAACAAGGTCTTGGAGGCCAAGCAGTTGTAACTCCCAGCCGGGCATTTAGCCATTTGACACTTCGGTGTTGGATCCAGCCACCCACAGGAGAAGGGTCAGGAGGGAAGAACCTGTGCCAACACAGTATCGCTGGAGGTACCAGTGATACCAGAGGTAAGTGTCTCTAGAGAGCCGGAGGCACCTGTTCTGGTACAAGGTAATCCAGAAGAGACACTGGAGGCTCGAGGAGAGATACCAGCAGCACAGGAGGAGCCACCTGTAGTTAAGAAGGGGAAGCAGTCAGCTCCAGTGCCCGCCAGCACTAAACCCATGGCTTTCAAGAAAGAAATACCAGCGGCCTGGAAAGGGAAAGAGGACCAAGTGTGGACTGGCCCCTACAGCGGGTATAAAGAAAGGACCTGGCGGGTGAGTAACCGGGATGTGGCCTGTCCCGTACCAGAGTGCCCTGTCATCACATGCCCTAGCTGACCACTTGTCACCCATGTTCGAGACTAGATTCTCTCGAGAGGTTATGCAGGACCAGCGGTTCCAGAGATTTAGAGGCCACATGGTTATCTTACTGGCCAGGTGGCTCACTGGGCAGGAGAAAATTACCTCAGCGGAGTTTGTGCTGTGGCTCCAGCAGCGAGCAGGCATTCCCAGGGGATGCAGAATCCAAGGACCAGACATGCCACCACTACGAGCAGTGTGTTCAGCTATGAAGTGGCCACAGGTTAGCATATATTCATTACATCCAGTGAATAGCCCTGTCGTTATCCTGTATTGGAGAGTTATCCTGTCGGTGCTGCGTCACCTGAGCCTTGCCCGCAGAGCTTGCGTGGCAGTGGAGGAGTATAGAGGGAACAACGGCCCGTCTTATGATGTGATATGCCAGATGAACTGGAGGTTCCGCAGTTTACCTAGTGTGGCAGAGCCCGTCGTGGCTCAGTCCATACCTAGTGTTCCAGTGGTCCAGCCAACCATTCAGGCCAATGTTCCAGTGGTCCAGTCCACAGTTCCACCCAGCACTCCAGTGGTACCACTTACTGTGCCAGAGGTACAACCTGCCCCCAAAGAGGATGAGAGGAAGTCGGCTGGAAGGGTAACCCCAACAGTGGAGGAGCCAGTGACAGTGGCAGCACCTGCCTTCCGGGAATCCTTGGTGGTTCAGGTTTACCAGAACACCAAGAAGATGGTCACAGTGACCACGATGGAAAACGCTGTGGCACAGGCCAGGGATCTCTTTGACCTGGAGGAGCAGGAGGTAGTGCTTACCTACCTAGGAGCGGAATTGACACGATCGGTGAAGATGGAGTTGCTGCCTGCCATGACAGAACTCGTAGTCGTTGTGAAGGAGTGAATGTACAGCATCAGTGTATTTAGAACTCCATGAAATAATTTTGTTTTTTTTGTTGGCTTTAGCCTCCGCTTCCTGTCTGGAAGCTGTACTCCACAGGATTTGAAAGCCAGGCCAGTGTTCAAATTGTAGTATAGTAGAATAGTGTTGGACATTTTTTACATTATCGCCATATTGAAGAACGGTATTGGTGTATACTTCGTTTTTTTGTGGTCATGGTTTTCCCTTTTTTGTTCCATGCTGGAACAGGTGCTTTGATATAATTATGGGGATTTAGTAGAATAGTAGTACGTAGCTTAGATTAATTGGAAATTCGAGGGGAGATTAATGAACTGGCGATTATAGATATCTATGTATATTTTGATTATTGGAAATATCTTTTGTTTTATGTGTTTTTGAAATATTGTATATGCAATCAATAATTAGGTCGATTCTGGGTTGGACAACACCATTTATATCCATTATGTATTGGACTCAGTTCTTAGCAAGAACAGTGAGCTATCGTCTCATGGTGAGATGTTTCCAGGACTAGGTCTTGAGGGGTTGCTTGCACCTATGGCCGGTGCGGAGTTGTAGCTCAGAGTTATAGTGGTTAAGGGAAAGGAAAGATGAGTGAAAATTTTTTTTTTAATTTTTTTTTTTTTAGTTGTCCAATGCCGAGTTGTCTACAGTGATTTTTATATGCCATGTTTTTAGGGAAAGGTTAAAGTTTAATTAGAAACCCCATACCCAGGGAAAAGGGGGGTGGATTTTAAACAGCAAGTTTTATGATATTTGCTGGGTTAGATAACCCATTCGTAGGTTATGTTAATAATTAAGGATTTTTACTTTTTATGAAATAGGGGCGTCTTCAGTTGTCAGGCCTTTGACGGAACTTACAGTTCCTCCTTTTTAGGAAGGAGGGGGGTGTTGTATCTTTACCCTAAGCCCTGGGTTCTCCAAGCTAGGAGCAGATAACTGACACCAGTGGGCCTATTGATGGATGCAGCTGAGGACGGAGTCTGCGCACGCCTGCAGCGCCCTCTTGCGACTGACCTTCGAAGTGAAGAGACGTTACACACGAAGAGACAGCATCAACGCCCGATAATAGAGGTAATTACAGTAATAGAGCCTTCTCTTGTCATATATCATAAGTCCAGGTCGGGTCCTTTCAGGGGAAATAGTCTTTCCCGAGACGAACACCACATTAGTATGATACTGATTTGCCTACACGAAGGAGCTGTCAGTTTGATCTACTATCTACTATAAACTCCTGAAGTTCGCCATCTACATAGTGGGATAATATTAATTGAATATGTTTAAGGATTTGTGAATCGTTAAAACTTTTGTATTTACTAGTATACCGACTGCACGGAAATGCTGCTATGTTTGCCTTTTTATAGGTAAAACAGCGTATAGTACAGAGCATACAGCTTGTTAATAAAATACATCGAGAACTCCCCAATTTGTCATTATGAATAAGAAGATGTGGTATGAGTGTCAATGAAAAAACTCTCCATCCAAGACACAACATAGTTAGAGTAAGCAATTATATGTTACAGTACGGCCTTCAACACAAGAGTCTTGGCTCACACCGAACTTTAAGCTATGTAAGGCCCAAAAATGACCAGTGTAAAACAAACCAATAGGGAACACCAACGGTCTAATTTATATGTAAAACGAGAAACGCAAACACTATGAAAAACACTACATACGACAACCACTGATCAATAGGCAAAATAGTAAATCACGAACATTTGAAGTCTACTTTTCTTACCAATTGAATCAGTACGTAGAGATTATAAATGTAAATACAATGTGAGGTTTATGATCCTAAATAACTTATATTTATTTACCAATAATGATTGATTGATTGTTGATTGCTTAACGTCCAGTGGCAAATATTTCATGCATATTCAGGACGAGAACAAGTTCACAATAAATACAATAGGTAGGTTCTGTAATGGAGGCGTCCGGGATTTAGGTCGGAGAAATTTAGACTGCCACGGGAAATGAGGGTATATTGGATAGGGACAGAAATTTGGCCTTGCAACAGGTCACCTACGGACCCCTCAAGGAGTTGTTGCAAGGGTTCTTAACGTGCAAAGAGCGTGGCAATCTCTTTACACGAGGCATCGGATTTAACGTCCCCATTCTGACCGGACGTGGCTGCAAATTTGTACATCCCGCACAGCCAAACGGACGCCCCACTTTAGCAAGGGTTTTACTGCCGGTCGGAGGAAGACCAATGGTGACCATACTTCTATTCCCCAGTCACCCTTGGGGGTAGGTCGTTGTAAGAAGACATTCAGCTATATGACAGTTGTTCCTAGACATGCTCGTTGGTTCGGAACACAAAATTTAGAAAGACTTTACACAAATGGTAAACTGTGTGAATATACAGATGGAAAGATATTTCAAGAAGAATTAAGTATATTTAAAGACACTGATGTTGAGCACTGTGTACCACTTGCACTATTACAAGATGGTACATGAAGTCTATTTGGCCTACTATCCTGACTTGAATATCATTGCCTCAGGTGATTCGCTACCTACTAGGACCAATGATGTTGGTTTGCATTATCCCAGGAAATGGTAAAAAAGAGCCTAAGTCATTGGACCTATATATCACAATATCGGTTGATAAGTTGTTATCCAATAAGGAATGTCAGCTTTATGATTCTCACAAAGATTGTTTTATATTGTATCATTATTTTTCAAACTTGGGTGACCAATAAGAGAAAGAGTTCTGATCAGAGAAAACAACCAAAGAAAAAACAGCCAAAGCCCCAACATACAGATGATGTCACATAAGAAAAAATCAGCTTTCCAGATCATCCATGGTCTCTCTCCGAGTCAGAATAAAAATTGCAGACAAAAGAGCACAATCATTACAGTACCCTCGAGGTTTTGACTATACACCTGCTGACCATTTCTCCAGACAGTGGACACTACGTACAATATATGGCACGTAGGAAGCAATTTGTTCAATAACAGTTTGATTATAGAACATTTCTAGTGCTTGAAAGTAGACAATATTAGATATTTCTGCACTTTCTTACCAAACATAAATGAAGGAAGTTATGTCCCTTTAATCAAAAAGGTTTTTTTTTAATAAAAGCACAATTTAAAATAATAGATGACTCATGTTATTATTCAACATTATGGATATGTATAAATTCAATTATAAGTGCATGTTGTTAAGATTTATTGATTGTTGGTTGCTTAACGTCCAGTGGCAAATATTTAATGCATATTCAGGACGAGAACAAGTTCACAATAAATACAATAGGTAGGTTCTGTAATAGATTAAGGGATTAAGGTCGGAGAAATTTAGACTGCCACGGGAAATGGGGGCACATTGGATAGGGACAGAAATTTAGCCTTGCAACAGGTCACCTACGGACCCCTCAAAGAGTTGTTGCAAGGGTTCTTAACGTGCAAAGAGCGTGGCACTCTCTTTACACGAGGCATCGGATTTAACGTCCCCATTCTGACCGGACGTGGCTGCAAATTTGTACATCCCGCACAGCCAACGGACGCCCCACTTTAGCACGGGTTTTACTGCCGGTCGGAGGAAGACCAATGGTGACCATACTCCTATTCCCCAGTCACCCTTGGGGAAGCATGTTGTTAAGTATTTCATTTGTTTTAACTGGCTCAGCTAGGGTATGGGTGTTGTTTACACCAGGGCAATTAAAATATAAGATTTCAGAACTCCTGGCTCATAGGGAAAAATCATTATCCATCAGAGTCAGAAAAAAAATATGTGTAAGCCATATAAGTCGCTGCACAATTACATCCTTAAACATTGAGCTAAACACACATACTGAAAAGTAACAGACATACTTGTACCTATAATGGTTTACTTTTTACTAATTGTGACTTGGATGGAGAGTTGTCTCATTGGCACTCATACCGCATCGTCTTATATCCATGAAAACAGTCAGTCAAACTTATCATGATGATTACTAAGAAGACAACTGTCTTCCGTCCAAAACGGACAAGGATGAAATCAACAAAACAAAGATATGATTGGTTCAGATGTTTGAATGCACACATTTAAACAAAATCTAAACCATATCTGAAAAATAATGATACAAAATAACAAATAATTTAGAGATTGGAGAGGAAATGATGTTATGAAATAAGCTTTTTTTCAATTAACACCTACGGACCTCCAAAGAGTTGTTGCAAGGGTTCTTAACGTGCAAAGAGCGTGGCACTCTCTTTACACGAGGCATCGGATTTAACGTCCCCATTCTGACCGGACGTGGCTGCAAACTTGTACATCCCGCACAGCCAAACGGACGCCCCACTTTAGCAAGGGTTTTACTGCAGGAAGACTAATGGTGACCATACTTCTACCCAGTCACCCTTGGGGGCGAAATTGAAATGGTGTTTTGTTGTTTTCTAGGCTTTGTGCATCACTTATTGCAACTGGGTTCCGGTCAGAACGGGGACGTTAAATCCGATGCCTCGTGTAAAGAGAGTGCCACGCTCTTTGAACGTTAAGAACCCTTGCAACAACTCTTTGAGGGGTCCGTAGGTGACCTGTTGCTAGGCTAAATTTCTGTCTTTATCCAATATATCCTCATTTCCTGTGGCAGTCTAAATTACTCCGACCTTAATCCTGGACGCCCCTATTACAGAACCTACCTATTTTATTTATTGTTAATTTGTTCTCGTCCTGAATATGCATGAAATATTTGCCACTGGACGTTAAGCAACCAACAATCAATCAATCATTTCAATTTCTAGTCCCCCAGCTTGTGACAATGATTGATTGATTGATTGGTGGTTGCTTAACGTCCAGTGGCAAATATTTCATGCATATTCAGGACGAGAACAAGTTCACAATAAATACAATATGTAGGTTCTGTAATAGATTAAGGGATTATGGTCGGAGAAATTTAGACTGCCACGGGAAATGAGGGTATATTGGATAGGGACAGAAATTTAGCCTTGCAACAGGTCACCTACGGACCCCTCAAAGAGTTGTTGCAAGGGTTCTTAACGTGCAAAGAGCGTGACACTCTCTTTACACGAGGCATCGGATTTAACGTCCCCATTCTGACCGGACGTGGCTGCATATTTGTACATCCCGCACAGCCAAACGGACGCCCCACTTTAGCAAGGGTTTTACTGCCGGTCGGAGGAAGACCAATGGTGACCATACTTCTATTCCCCAGTCACCCTTGGGGGGGACTTGTGACAATGAGATGTATTGGATACTTGAAACAACTTAGTACATCACTTCAAGGTACTGGCACTATTTTGATTTTACATTACATAAAGAACATGTTATCATCAACAACATATTGTTATTAGAATTTAAAATCATATAAAAAATTAAACCTTCTGATTGATTTGGTCAATAACCACACCAAAAAAAGGGAGATAATCATAAGTTGTATTCACAGATCTGATTTAATTAGCAATAACTTAGAGAATAAATAAAATACAATGAATATAAAACTAAGGGTAGCTCACAGTTTAATGATTTAAATACCGAATATATTAATTCTTAGAGCTGTTGATGTTGTGAGTGCCCTTGAATCAGTAAACCTAGTCGAGGAAGCTTTGCAGGATGTAAGAGCCAATATGGATGAATTTAATGCTAAGTGGTATTCAGAAATATTGAACTTGGCAGATCAGTAAGTTGTAATCCCATCTAAACACAGAACTTGTGGGTGGCAGACAAATAGATCTAATTAGCCATGTGAATCAACAAAGGATTATTACAAAAAACAATTGCTGTCCCACTGCTTGCTCACATGTTATCAGAAATGAATTCAAGGTTTGGTGACCTGCAAATCAAGGCATCCATGGGACGTCAGGTAATACCTGCCATGATTCCTCAATCCTCCACTAATGATTTTGACTACTTTGTTGATGATTTACCATCTCCATCAACACTGGAGCAAGAAATGCATTGGGGAAGTTAAAATGGGCAAATGAGTCTGGTCCACTTTCAGATATAAACACAGCATTACAAAACTGAAACTCTATCATATTTCTAAATGTGCACCAAATTTTGAAAACATGTGGAATATGTGGTATGTTTAAGAACGTCTCTCGTCCTATTTCTAAAAAAAGTTCATCGGAAGATACCAAGACCTTGTTGACAAATATTCCGTATCAACTTCACAAATATTACACAATGGTCTTGAAGAATAGATTCTGGGTACTGACGTTTTTTATCATCTTAATAACATGTTATAGTATTTTTATATTTGTCTTTTTGAATATTACTTTTACTGTTTAGTGTATTTTTTCTGATATCCATTTGACGTGGTTCGGTAGTTGCACATCCCGTCATTGTGTAATTGTGCCATGGTAAATTTTTGTATTTTTTCTTTCATTTTATGTGCTTTGTCTATATGTCCTTTTGTGTTTCTTTGTTACATATTTGTTTATTTTTAAAGTGATTAAAATTATAACACAATAGTGACTGTTGTACACCTATTTTGACATTTTTACCTTTTATGTCTTTGTTTTGTTCACACACCGTTGTCAATATAATGGAATTGTATGCGACTATCATACAAGAGAGAGGTTTAGCTAGGTACAAAACCAGGTTTTATCCACCATTCGCTACATAAGAAAATGCCTGTACCAGGTAGGGAATATGACAGTTGTTATCTATTCGTTTGATGTGTTTTAGCTTTTGATTTTGCCATTTAACAAGGGACTTTACGTTTTGAATTTCCTTGGAGTTCGGACCCCTTGCTGAATATTGAAAGGTCGACTTCACCATCTCATTAAACAGCTTTTTCTATAAAAATGGGAATCGAAGATACAAATTTCTTGTTTTCGGGATATAATAATTCTTATTTTGTGAAGAACCATACTGAACCAAACATGGACATTTTGTACTTTCGACTCATCTTCAGGCTGTATAGCCCCCAAAGGTGACTGGGCAATAGAAGTATGGTCACCCTTGGTCTTCCTTCGACCGGCAGTAAAACACTTGCTAAAGTGGGGCGTCCGTTTGGCTGTGCGAGATGTACAAATTTGCAGCCACGTCCGGTCAGAATGGGGACGTTAAATCCGATGCCTCGTGTAAAGAGAGTGCCACGCTCTTTGCACGTTAAGAACCCTTGCAGCAACAATATGCATAAAATATTTGCCACTGGACGTTAAGCAAGCAACAATCAATCAATCAGGCTGTATATTTATATAAATCATACTGCAATGTACAAGATCCCAGATTGAGCTTAGGGATGTAATTATTCATTATCAAAGCTTCTGCAAACTGATAATGTTTCCAGTTGCACAAATTATGCACCTGTATTCCAATACGAACTCACACGAAGTTCCACATTTGTTAAAGACAGCCTTAAATTGTTTATTGAAAGTTTATACCATAGCTGACGTGTTTTGTTGTGCGAATATAAATTACTTATCGCACAACAAAACACTTCAGTTTAAGAAAAGGGTTAAAGACTTGTATGGTGTTTGATCGAAGATTATTGTGACCAGGAGATCTATAGTTCATGTCCAAAATTATCATATTGATCTTAGAGCTTTCAGTAATACGGAAGTGATCTTTCTGCTGATATTAAGGGGAATTGTTGCGAATATTTCTTCAGCTTTAATAACGAAAGTGTTTCAGAAACTGTATGCTTCATTAGAAATTTTAACAGATTTTTAGATTGCCTTAATGTTTGGAGTGTTTGAAGTCAGTAAGATTTGGACACATATACTTATGTAAATGACTGTCGTTTTACAACACCGTCTACTATTCGTTGAGGATTGGTGCTTAAACATTGGGCATATAAACATTGATGCCACGACTTGAAAATGAGCAGCTATGCCATTGGGACGAACTACAAGTCAGTGTAAACTGAATCACAGAATGTGTCAAATATATCCTTTCGGTAGAAAGTGAAAATACCACAAGCGAAAGGACACCGGATGTAAAGTTTGGATATTCGGAATTGTAGAGATCCACCAATTGGTTGATATTGTATCCGGTAGACAGAAGAACCAAGCAAACGTTTATTTCTTTACTTTGTTCTTGAACAGTGAATCAGTAAATGCATGATGAAAGTTGCTGCATATAATTATAATAGTTCTTTTTCAGACTATCTTCAGCACACCATTTCATCAACTATAACTAGAAGATTACATGAACTTCAGAACAATCCACGCCGTGCCAATGTGCATGGAGAAGATTTAGGCAGATTATTCCATGATAAATGTAAGGCATTCAGCAGATAATCAAAAAGACAGAAGAGGAAGAGCTGCAAGAAGAAATTCTGCATCAGATATGAGGATAAGGCGAAAATAAATTGTTTGCAAGATCCATGTGTAACAAGGATACACACCAATTTACACTTGGGACAATTTGACTTCTGATGGAAAATGGATATCATACATAACAATTAAAAGCCAATTTCATAGGGGACATAAAATAATTGGCTTACAAAAGTGTTTTCAACCTATTATTTCTCTGTATAGGTAAAATTACGTTCTTAGGATGTTGGTTTATATTCCATGGTATAAATGCATTAATTGATTCAACAAAAAATCTAAAAAGTCTGTACAAGGTAATCTAGAATCAATTTGACATTCGTGGGTTTTTCAGTTGGCGCCAATTTAACAAAATTGCTCGTCTCCACCGCGACTCGAACCCGGGACCTCTGTGTTACAAGGCAGCGCATTATTGGTTGATTGATTGTTGGTGGCTTAACGTCCAGTGGCAAATATTTCATGCATGTTCAGGACGAGAACAAGTTAACAATAATTACAATAGGTAGGTTCTGTAATAGGGCCGTCCGGGATGAAGGTCGGGGAAATTTGGACTGCCACGGGAAATCAGGGTATATTGATTGATTGATTGAATGATTGTTGGTTGCTTATTGTCAAGTGGCAAATTTTTCATGCATATACAGGACGAGAACAAGTTAACAATAAATACAATAGGTAGGTTATGTAAGAGGGGCGTCCGGGATTAAGGTCGGAGAAATTTAGACTGCCACGGGAAATGAGGGTATATTGGATAGGGACAGAAATTTAGCATTGCAACTGGTCACCTACGGACCCCTCAAAGAGTTGTTGCAAGGGTTCTTAACGTGCAAAGAGCGTGGCACTCTCTTTACACGCGGCTTCGGATTTAACGTCCCCATTCTGACCGGACGTGTCTGCAAAATTGTACATCCCGCACAGCCAAACGGACGCCCCACTTTAGCAAGGATTTTACTGCCGGTCGAAGGAAGACCAATGGTGACCATATTTCTATTCCCCAGTCACCCTTGGCGGCAGGCAGCGCGTTAACCGACTGAGCTAATGAAGTACTTCCTTAGCTCAACCGCTTACGGCTGACTAAGTATTTACCACATTTTCTAAGGGAAGCAATCCCGTCACACATAAATGAAATCAACATGGTCAACAAATGTGAAATAGGAAAATTATAATCCAGGTATTTATTAGTCGACTGGAATAGAGTATGCAAAATCTATTCATATTGAAAAAAAAATTATTAATATAATATAATGACTTATTTCTTACTCTTATAGACTACTTTAGATATTTAAATTCTCTCATTGCAACGACAAAAATATTTGCTACTGCGGTCATATGATCAGTAAAATGGCTCTTCACAGAGAAACGAGAAACATGGTTATGATCGATAGAATTTTTTTTTAAATATTTCCTTACTTAGACACTTTCAAGACTTAAAATGGGTTGAAACACAATTTTAGGTGTATAAATAATCGTGCGTGACAACTTGAAAAAATATATTATCAAGTAAAACGAGTTTGAAAGGGTGCAAAAAAATGGAAAAAATTAAAAGATATAAATGGTACAATATGTGCAGTTCAAATTAATGTTCACGAAGTCAATAATATTTTCTGTTGCAGGTTATCACCAATGAAGTTTATACCCATATGTAGTTGATTGATTGATTGATTGATTGTTGTTTGCTTTACGCCGCATTAGCACAGAAAGGCTATATCGCGGCGAGAGCTAATTCGAATATTATAACAATTTAAGGTATATTTTTAAAATCAGACAAAAGGTCTTTCAATAAACTAAAATTCTAGACTAAAGCAAATTGATTATTTACAAATAAAAATCAACACTAAGATAACGTGATAAAAATTAAAATCGTTTTAAATATAACAACATTTTTATATTTTATAATATATTCCAATTTCTTTTAAGAATGAAACAATATTTGTAAATGGAATATTATTAAATAAATCATACATATTATTGACATTGAAATGCTTCTTCCGAATATCAGCAAAGTCAATACAATTGATTAAAACATGTTTAATAGTATACTTGCAGTTACAAGGTATACATTGTGGTTCTACTTCATTTTTTAAAAGATATTCGTGTGTTATTCTAGTATGACCAATACGACATCTAGAAATAACACACTGATCTTTTCTGCACATAAAATTATTGAAAGGTTTACATAAATTAGGTTTAATTTCATGTAATTTATTACCATCTTTTTTACTCCATTCATTTTTCAATATATTAAAAACATATTCTCTAATATTAGATTTAAAATCGGTATATGGTATATCACAGTTAGATAAAGGGTCACCCAGGGCATTCTTTGCCTCAAGGTCTACAGCTGTGTTTCCAAGGATTCCAACATGACTCGGCACCCATAGAAATAATATTTCTTTAAGAAGAATTTTTAAATTCCTCATTACATATAAAATTTTGAGAATTGTTGGGTTTTTAATTTTAGTATTTTGTATAGCTTGTAAGCATGAAAGTGAATCAGAACATATAATAAATTTGGATATATCTGAAGAAGCAATAAATTTCAAAGCCAAAACTATTGCTTCTGCTTCAGCAGTAAAGATCGATGCATCAGATGGCAAACGGAGAGTTGCAGCTCTGTCCCTGAAGACAGCAGCAGATGCAACTCTGTCACCATCTTTTGATCCATCAGTATAGACAGTTGAAAAATCTGAATAATTGGCTTTGATTTCAGCATAGTGTTGCTGAATTAAAAGAGGATTTGTTTTATTTTTATTGTGTTCACGGAGATCAAATATCATTTTTGGTTTGGGGAGTTCCCATGGAGGACATTTGCAAGTTTCAACTTGAGCAACAGATTTTAAATCAAAAGAAGCTAAATGTGATTTTAAACGTATACCTAACGGAGGAATTTTATTTTCATGTTTTGCAAAAATATCTTCATAAATTGGATTAAAAACACAGCGGTAGGCAGGATTATCTGAGTAGGCTTTTAGTTTGACAGCATATTGAAGTCCAAGCTTCAAACGTCTGTTAGAGAGTGAGTGCTCATCAGCCTCTACATACAGACTCTCAACTGGTGAGGTTTTAAATGCGCCAAGACAAAGACGCAAACCCTGATGATGCACAGCATCGAGAATCTGTATGTAGGACTTCCTTGCCGAGCCATACACTATAGAGCCATAATCTAGTTTAGATCTAACTAGAGATCTATATAAATTAAGTAAAATGTTGCGATCAGCACCCCAGTCGGTGCTGCCGACAACTTTTAAAATATCTAATGCTTTTAAACATTTCGATTTTAACATTTTGATATGGGGTAGAAAGGTTAACTTTTTATCGAAAATTAACCCAAGAAATCTGGTTTCATCAACCATTTTAATTGGGTTGCCGTACAAAGTGAGTTCTGGATCAAGATGCAATTGCCTTTTGTTACAAAAATGCATCCCGACCGTTTTTGAAGTGGAAAATTTAAACCCATTTTCCGAGGCCCATTTTTCAATTCTTCCAAGACATAACTGTAATTGTCTTTCTATGTTATTCATATTTTTGCCTCTATAACATATTAAAAAGTCATCAACATACAATGAACCTTCAATATTACTTTTTAAAACTTCAACAAGGCTGTTGATTTTAAGACTAAATAATGTAACAGATAAAATACTGCCCTGAGGGACACCCATCTCTTGATCATACAGATCAGACATGGTTGAATTTACTCTAACATTATATTGTCTGTTAGATAGAAAATTCGAAATAAAATTTGGCATATTGCCTTTCAACCCCATATCAAAGAGATCTTTTAAAATACCATACTTCCATGCAGTATCATAGGCTTTTTCTAGATCGAAAAAGACCGACACTACATGTTCATTTTTCGCAAAACCATTACGGACAAATGATTCGAATCGAACAAGATGGTCAAGAGAACTGCGACCTTGGCGGAATCCACACTGGATATTGGCTAAAAGCCCATTGGATTCCAGGAACCAAACAAGGCGATCATTGACCATCCGTTCTAGTGTTTTACAGACACAACTGGTAAGAGCAATTGGCCGATAATTAATAGGATCCGTGTGATCTTTACTTGGTTTTGGAATAGGCACGACGGTTGCAAGCTTCCAGATTGATGGTAAATCACCAGATTCCCAGATGTTATTCATAAGCTGCAAAAGAGCTTCCAGCGAGGAATCTGGCAAGTGTTTTAACAGTTGGTAGTGAATATTATCAGGCCCACAAGCTGTATCATGGGCTTTTGACAGAGATGTTTTAAGTTCTTCAAGAGAAAAGAGTTTATTATAGTTTTCACCATTTTTTGATTTAAAGTTTAATTTAATTTTTTCTTTTTGTTTTTTCACTTTTTTAAAATCTTCCCTGTAGTTGTTAGAAGAAGAAGATTTCGCAAAAGTTTCACCAAGCTTGTTGGCAATATCCTTTTCAGATGTTAATAAATCATTGCCATTTTTTAAATGTTTAACTGTGGCTTTAGAATTTTTACCTTTTATCTTTTGTATCATGTTCCACACTTTTGTCATTGGAGTGCGAGATGTTATCTCCGAGACAAATTTCTTCCAAGACGTTCGTCGTGCTTGCCTGCAAGTCCGCCGTGCCTTAGCGCGAAAAACACGGAAATTACTCAAGTTTTCCGTCGTTGGTTGTTGATTGAACCGTCTTTCAGATTTTTTACGGTCACCTATTGCTTGATCACAAGCATCATCAAACCATGGTTTGCTGGGATGTTTCGGATTTGCCGAGGTCTTAGGAATAGTTCTGTCAGCAATTGACGTTAAAACTGTATTAAAAGTTAAAATTGGATCTTGTACAGTCTCAAACATCTTTGACTGAAGTTCCGCTTGACAGAGATTCTCAAACAAGGACCAGTCCGCCTTATCAAGTTTCCATCGTGGTACTCTCTGTTGGGCAGAAGTAAAAAGATGTTCAAGTACTATTGGAAAGTGATCACTTCCACATAGATCATCATGAACACGCCATGAATAATCCAGAAGAAGAGAGGGATTGCAAATAGTGATATCAATAGCAGAATACGACCCGTTTCCAGGATGAAGATAAGTATTAGATCCATCATTAAAAATGCATAATCCTTCTTGAGAGACAAAGTCCTCAATGATCTTACCTTTGATATTATGAGACTTGCTTCCCCACAAGGGGTTGTGTGCATTGAAGTCTCCCATAAGTATAAATGGTGAGGGTAATTGATCAGTGAGGTTTTTGAGTTTAGCTTTATCGATAATTGAATTGGGTGGAATATATATAGAACATAATGTAATTGTTTTATCTAATGATAAACGAATTGCAACTGCCTGCAGATCCGTGGTGAGTTGGACTGTGCTATGAATGACGTTGTCCTTCACAAAAATGGATGATCCGCCTGCAGCACGTTCATCTACCTTAGAAAATGTGCTATACATGTTGTATCCTTTTAGAGATACATTGTCACTTTCTTTTAAATGAGTTTCTTGAAGACATAATGCAGTAGGTAAAAAAGACTGAACTAGAAGCGTTAACTCGAGAAGATTTTTTTTAAGACCTCGGCAATTCCATTGGATGATATTAGTCATGATTTGTTAATAGACGGGCGAATGCTATCGAGTTTGCCAGCATTCTTATTTCGCTCACCCTGAGATTGTAATCTTTCGGGTGGCGGAACACTTTCGATTTCCATTTCTGATTCGTCGTTAAGTGTTGAAAATCTGTTGTGTGAGGAGAGTCGTCGATCTCCAGGACCATGCGCAGCTGGTTTTACTCCGCCTCGACCCCTACCCCGCGACCTCGAATCAGAAGACTTCTGAGAGGATGTATTTGCTGGCTTCTTTGGGACATCCTTCTGTTCTGGAGAACGAAGAGGAGACGGGGCTTTAGAAGACTTTGTACTAGATGCAGAAGATAAACTAGTTTTATTAGATGCAGATGAAGGAGGACTATTGGAGATGGAAGAATCATCTATGTCACTGGGAAGATCCCAGACAGATTCACCGCCCCAACTGTCTGATTTAACTGTATCTTTTTTATTTGATTTCTTTTTTTCATTTTTTTTAGATGATGACATTGAGCTCTGTAAGGAAGATTGAGTTGACTGAGTACTGGTTTTAGAATGTGTTGGTTTTCTTGGAAAACGAAGAATGTTAAATATAATCGCGGGTGAAAATGATTTCAAAATAATACTGAATACTGTTGTAAATACCATGCTGCCTGTAAAAAATCCTTAACTGTGTTTATAATTTATATTTATAAAAAAAATATTAAATGATTCTAAAACATACATACCTTTAAGTCATAAAGCTCCACATTGAATTCCATCAATTTAACACTTTAGAAAGTTGGAACACACATGTTTCATTATTTGTATCATGGCTACTGATAAAAGTAATAACAAATGATTTCAACAAATATTAATCCACGGATTTAAATCTACACAACCTTATCCATGTACTTTATACAGCAATCCGGATTTCCCCTGATATTCATGTAATTGATTGTTTATACAAGATATTAAATTATTGGGTTAAGTGCTTCAGTCACAGATGGTGCCCACTGATGTTATCAAATAAACACAGATGATTAGCTCGTAAAATTTCATCTACACTCATAATACCTCCTTGTCTACACTAAATACATTATATATTATAATCAACAAATTTTTCCAATACAGACAAAGTGTTTTCTATATTTTTTCTCACATTTTTACAATGTTATCATACATGAGAGACGAAAGATGTGAATGTATTCAAATTCACTATCATTATAACAGATAAGCAAAATTGCTGGTGCTGTACACTTTCAAAAATTTTAAGGACATAAATGTCAGTGGCTAATTTATAAGGGGAGGGGGAACATGCCCACAAAGTACAGACCAGCAAAAAAAATATCTAACCTAATTTTAATTATTGTTATCCACTAAATATTTTTTTTCACAAAACAGAAAATTAATAACAGTTTAATTTGACTTCTTCCACTGGTCGGTAAATAATTAAACCCGTCTTCAACATACGTGATTTATGACATCTTAATGGTGGTTGTGTAAATATTGTCACCTGTTTTATATATATATATGTATATATATAAATGTCTCTTTCCTTTATGATAAACTACATGTACATGTTGACTGGAATAATAGGAATATTTTTTTTAACAATACTATATATAAAGCTTGATTAACAGAATGAATTTTGTTATCAGAAAAGAAATTACCAACTAAAATCAAAATTAATCTGTGTATATAAGGAATAGGTAAAATTAATGTTTTATGTCAAGAATGTTTATATCGATACGGAATACGCTCCGGAATATGTCTTCATAAGTTAATACCAGAAGTCCATTACTAAATGAAGTATGCAACCCGAGCTATATAGATAGGCGATCACGATGTCACCTTTATTAGTGGCAATTTAGGGCCATTCAGTGGCGGATCTAGAAATTTTCATAAGTGGGGGCCCATTGACTGCCTAAGAGGGGGCCCGCTCCAGTCATGCTTCAGTGATTCCCTATATAATCAACCAAATTTTTCCCAAAAAAGGGGGGGCAGGGCCCCCTGCCCCCCCCCCCCCCCCCCCCCCCTAAATCCGCCTCGGAATCATGGGTAAAAAAAATAATCATCTATCAGATAACTGTTAATTAGTCTCCTTGAGTGTTGGATTAATTATCAGTTTGTTGTAAATAATCAAGATAAAGTAAGCCGACATAGTCTGACCCCCCTAGTCTGGTGGTTTCTTATTGCCAATTATTTAACTTTTCCGTTTTAATCTGGGAACAGTTTATCTAATAATTATGTTTCTGTTTTAATTCAAAATTTAGAAAATCATAAAAAATTAGTGAGAACTATAAAATCTGCAGTGTCGGACTAATGATTTATCGTCTATATTTTAAAGATATAGTTTTTTTTTTTAAATAGAACCTTGTGTTAACGAATTATGTTTAGGTTATTTACGGCACCAAGGAAGCTAAATACGGTTATGTATAAGCAAAAGACTGGAATCTTTCTAAGCTTCTACCAAAGTACAATAATAACCGACCATTTGTTGGTTCAGATAACTTCAAAACAATTAAGAATTTCAAAAGTCTGTTGTTTTTTTTTTTTTTTTTAGCTTTTTTAAATTAAAAAACATACTTATCTACTGTCTGTCCCTCATTACGATTCCAATCATAAGATTTATACGAATCAGTGTTGCAAAATGTAAACGTACTTTTTATTGTCATTTCATCAAACATGACTGAAGACATCTGTAGATCATGCGGATTAAAAAAAAAGAATTATCCTGTGTTGATAGCTTAACATTCAATGGCAAATATATCATGCATATTCTTTTAAAGAGTTTTTGTAAATGTTTGTTAACATCAGTGAAAGAAAAATTTAGAGATACAGAATTTAAAGTAGCCTGGGATTCTGGCTATAACTGCTCGACGAAGTATTATATTGGATTAGATTTAAAGTCCTCCTCCGACCTGATGCGGCTCAGTGCTATTAATGCAGGCATCTCAAACTTTTCATAAAGGGTTTTATTGTTGAAACCGTACAATTCCAGGGATTACTCTATTTCTTTACGACACAGCTTATCCTTTGAGATTGATTAAGTATTAAGTTGAGTCAAATTGTACTACAGCTAGGTATATGAAGTACACTAGTAACATAAAGAATATAAATTTATTACTGTATATGATATAAAGTTAACGTTGAAATCCTGGAATATATAATGTAGTTATGGTGTGCTAAATAAAGCGAATCCCAAGTTACACAGTTTGGTGGTGCGCCTGACAGAGGCACAATTTACAAATTAGGTAACAGCAAACAGGTAGCACGTCTGCTCAACAAAATTGAATTTTATTTCGTAGCAAATACGGTAAATATTCACCTTACACTGAAACACTTTGTGATACACATTCCCTTGACGCACTCAGCAATTTAACAACACACTTTTACACGTGAAGAGCTTTTCCTTCCGGGGAACCGCATCAATTCAACATGAAAACAACTACTTCAGTTTTCGGTTAAAAATGGGCACCGAAGTCTGACCGAAGTCCGGCTGATTTTCAGCCCACTCATATATGGGGGTGGTTCTCATGCAGCACGGAAACACAAGAAATCAGGTGCGGATCCAGGATTTTATGTAGACTTTCAACCTCAAACCATATGATGTTTACCAGCACAAACATCGATTTTTTTTTTTTTTTTGGGGGGGGGAAGGGGGGGGGGGAGGAGGCATCGATACCCTTTTGCGAAAAATACAGTCAAAATCTTGCATGTATGATATATTTTAACTAAATTTTAACAATTTTTAAGCACCCAAACACTCGATTCTACACAACTGGTAATACATTGGCCTAGACCATAAATCTGACCTATTTATATATATATATATATATATATATATATATATATATATATATATATGCATACTGTGACAATTGTGACCTAATTATATATAGTCCAAATGTTTTGGCAAAATCACTATTATTATTTCTAAATTATCAGGCAGTCATATGTTTTGCCCGAAATTTCCAACCCAACCATATATTTGACAAGTTCAAAAAGTGACCCATTCCGGCTGTGTATATATATATATATATATATTTACCTTTATATATGATAAACCCCTCCCCGTGGGCCTAGCCTGCACAAGATCCTGGGTAATATGTTTATATTTCTGCATGTATTGTAACGTTCCAGGGTTTTCTTGTCATGATATACCCGTCGTTACTTATGCGGGCCTCTGGTGAAGGAAATAATAATAAACATCATATAGGAGACTGAGTTCATAAATTGTATTAATACTATTTATTCTGCTTAAGCAATACAACAAATACAGTGGTTCATAAAACACATGAATAGATATATCTTATAATAAATATAGGTGAATTTGTCCCTAAAAAACTCAATAATGATTGCTACTAGCACTTGGTGAAAGAAAATCTAGTTGGTGCACAGCAAATAATATGGGACCCTGCTTGTTGCAGGTTATATAAATTTGCCCTCATAATTTCATAAGGATAAATAAAAACTAAAAATTAAATATTTAGAAGCTTTCTATTAAATGAAAATACTTTTTCACCAAGTAATTTCACTTTGTGCAGCACCGAGCAAATATGCTTGATGGTAGCCAAAACGTAAACACCGACTATGCAGCTTGGTGCAAAACGGCAGACGACGTGGTTTTAGGGTAGTCTCCGATCAATGAATTAAAATCTTTTTATAAAGTTTTGGAGTAGACGTTTACCAATTTCTGTCCGAAACTTATATGATTTTGTGTCATATTTCAGCGTAAATAATATTTTGCTTGGTGCAATATGATTGTGTTTTGCAATTTAAAACCAGCGAACGTTCTGCATTGAGGTGAAAAGCCTACTCGGTGCATGGAAACTTGCTATTTATACTTTTGGCTCCGCCCACAATGGACGTAATACACAAGAAAATACACAACTTACAGAATGGCCCTGAAAAGGGAAAGTAGCGATGAACAAAAAAGAATTTGGACAAATGCACCTGTAAATGAAGATAATACATCAATTAAATAGCATCTTTTAATAGATTTAAGTTTAGGTAACCCACTCCTTTCATACAAATACCGTACGAAGCCTATCCGGGGACATCTGCATGGATAAGTGTGGAACGGAGGCCACATACAATGTACTAGAAAATGAAAAAATATACACGTTTTAAGTTTATGACATGAGGCCAATATCCAGAGCGTAACAGTATGCAAAAGTAAAAAATCAAAATAGTTTCATATGATTGTTTACTCCAGACCATGCTGTTTTCTAATGTAGGACAAAAAGTCACAGAACAAAAAGTCACGGACAAAAAGTCACAGGACAAAAAGTCTCAATTCAGTTTTGAGATTATTTTTCTTTGAACAAGAAAAATTAATGTTAAAATTATTTGTTTTCCTGAACTATTATGTATAAAGCAACTTTGTTATTAACATTTATTCAATAAATAACAATAATCATCAAATAATTGTTATGAAAACAAAATGTCAAAGTGGCTTGGAACTTAAATGGCTTCACGGTGCCAAGAAATATACCCTTTATATGATTAAGATTTAATAAATTTTCATTTATCAAGGCTTATTAACAATTTCCTCAACTTAAAAGTGAGTATATGTAATAAAGAGAAAATATTTCAAGATATTTCTCTTGTATAATTATTCGAACAATTGTCAACAAATTAATTGTGATTTTTTGTCCTGTGACTTCTTGTCCTATCAAATATTTGACTTTATGTCCTGTGACTTTTTGTCTTGTGACTTTCTGTCCGTTTACCTACTTTTTACCACACACAAATAACATTACTCATTGGTCAATTCTTAAAAATGATTGTAAATACAATTCTCATGTATTGCGTCTGAATTATATTTCAAGGATATAAATACTCATTTATAAAAAGAATTCACAAATAATTCTGAACAAGGATGGGCAGTATTTGTAAGCATACTTTCATTCCACCATATTTATTCCGGGTACCTGTTTTTCACTAGGGAATATTCGATGTAAATAGTGTGAAAGCCTCGATCTTGATATCGTTGTTTTGTTTATATTAGACAGGTTTATTGTTTACATAAATAAATGGGTTGAAATTAAAATGATTTTCAAGGAACCAGTTTAATTAATCTAAGTCAATCCAGTAAATAATATTGATGATGATGAGGATATTTTTATAACTCGAAATACTTTATCAATGATCAGGACATCGAACTTAATATAAACCAAATTTAAGGAGCAGATTTGTTCTTACATAAAGTTTCAATTACAGAAGCATCCTTTGATATTGACATAGAAGATATGATTTAATATCCAAGTCCACTGAAAAGGAAATACATAGGAAAACTTTGGCAATCCAATAAATAGAAATATTACAATTAGTGACAATTTAAAAGCATATGATTTTATAGATTTGCTTACAAAAATTATTTAAATCTCATTTGGTAATAAGCATTATTATGTTATCGTATGTTCAAAATGAGTACTAATTACTTTATGAATGAATGGATCTAAAGCACTAGTGAAATTTATTCCGCCTGGTATAAAATAATTAGTGCAATCATTCCGGTACAAAATCACTAGTGTAATCATTTCTGGTTCAAAAACACTAGTGTGAACATTCCTTGGATGAAAAATCTTCACTTTTATCATAAATCAACTATGCAATTTTGAAATACACTAAAAACTATTAAGCCACATTTTATATATATTTCCCCTTAAAAAAAAACTTTTTAGAACCTTATAATGACTGGTGGATGTTTTATACTGGACCCGGATAGAAAACCCTAGTGATTTTTTGTTGGTGGATAAAAATCACAGGGGGATTTTCTTCCTCCAGATAAAGCTACCTGGCGGAATCAAACCACTGTTACATATTTACCGCCCCTGGTATTTACCGGAGGTATTTACCGCCCCGGACAATACTCTTCAAGTGGTAAATACTGGCAAATACTGGTCAATTGAAATTTCATGATGGTTTTTACTATTTATTGAAGTATAAACTTGATAAAAAGTACAATATATTTAATTTTTTATCTCTTCGCATGTTTCAGCTAATATAAGAATGAATTTGATATGTTTTATTCATCTTTAACACTTATACCTTCACATTTAGTCCTTATAAAAATAATCTTGCATCTATACTTTAGATATATAACATGTATAAAGAATAGACATATTTTATTTTCAACATTTAGAAATTCAGATATTATTTTTATTGCAAATGAATAATTTTTACATGTAAATAAAACTACAGGTAAATGAAGTTACAGGTGTCATATTAGCCTATCACTTGGCATTGCTAAGTGTGATAATTTATTTACTAAGACAATAGCACCCAATAAATGATGACAAAACATGGGTTAAAAGTAATAAAAGGGATATTTGAAGATGTTCTTAAACAGTAAAATATTTCTTGCCTTTTCAAATATGAGACATAAATCATTTTCCTGCAGGAAATAGAAGGTATGAAGGACCTTTACTCTTATGGCTTCTGTAGTTTATGGTGTAAACCAAAACATATATTATGTGGGGTCAATTTTATCTTTACCATGTTTACATAATTATATTTTACACTCACACATAGTATAACCACTTTTACTTTAAACTCTAAAATGATTGATTGATTGTTGGTTGCTTAACGTCCAGTGGCAAATATTTCATGCATATTCAGGACGAGAACAAGTTCACAATAAATACAATAGGTAGGATCTGTAATAGATTAAGGGATTAAGGTCGGAGAAATTTAGACTGCCACGGGAAATGAGGGTATATTGGATAGGAACAGAAATTTAGCCTTGCAACAGGTCACCTACGGACCCCTCAAAGAGTTGTTGCAAGGGTTCTTAACGTGCAAAGAGCGTGGCACTCTCTTTACACGAGGCATCGGATTTAACGTCCCCATTCTGACCGGACGTGGCTGCAAATTTGTACATCCCGCACAGCCAAACGGACGCCCCACTTTAGCACGGGTTTTACTGCCGGTCGGAGGAAGACCAATGGTGACCATACTTCTATACCCCAGTCACCCTTGGGGTTAACTCTAAAATGAAACCTAAAGACCCTATCACTGTTTATTAAGAATTTGCATTGTAAATAGAAATGAGAACATTTAAAATGACTTTAACACTTTCATTATTTTATTGCATACAGTAATTGACCAGGTAGAGAGTAGTTTTTATAGTGATGTCCACCAAAAATTTCAAGCGACCAGTATTTGAGAGTATTTGACAGTATTTCCCGCTATTTACGGCTGGCATGGTCAATATAATACTTCCATGATCTATCTAAGGACAACTTTCGCTGAGGGAGCTGCAACCTCAATTTCAGTATGATTTCAAAATTTAAAACATCCTATTTCAAATAATTTGTTATAAACCATGTTAGTACCAAATTTGTCCTCAGTCAATATGCTTTTCTTATGTCGATATAATCTGGTATCAACCTCATACAAAGGCTATAATTGTATAATATTTCGTAACGTAAAACCTGGATCCTTCATACTTAAATAATTTGTATATAGATGATATATGTTATGAAGTTTCTGTCTGTCATATGTTCGTTGCTCAATTTGAAATTTTTGTTTTTTGGTCTGTTTTTCTTACACTATTAGCAAAAGGTCAACATGTTTCATGTATGGGATGATTGTAATGTGTATATGTCTGCCTGCAATTATCATCTGAACATGACCTCATCATCATGATTCATTGGTCAATCTTAAATTTTCATGGTTTAAATTGTTTCGTAGATACAATATGCAACAGGTAAACTATATATACATGTAATGATTGAAACATGTAAATCAACATGTCTGTCTGGAAGCCTTCATCTGACCTCATCCTCATTTTCATGGTTCATTGACCAATGTTAAGTTTCCTGATTTAGTTTCTTTCTTTGAAGTGCAATAGATCAACTATGTTGAAAGGAAATTAGATGAAGGGAATGATTGTAAGGTGTACATGTATTTCCAGTTTGGTTTATATGACCTTGACCTCATTTTCTTGGATGATGTCAAATTGGTGTGATAGTTGTAATTGAACTTTATTAATTTATATTTAGGACTATAAACGTAATATCATTAATAAGTAAAAATGGTAAAGAAAACAACACATTTCAGCGTTTACACTCCACTTTGTTTAAATAAAATCAGCAGGTAAAAATGATGATTTAATCTTGTAAATGTCATTATTAATTGTAAACAATTTCTCTTTTTAGATAAAAAGCTGTAAATATTGTTCCATTGCAGCTGTGGCAGTTATTGCAACTGCCACAGCCATGACCATGGTTACAAAAAATTACGAACTTCCATTGATTGATTGATTGATTGTTGGTTGCTTAACGTCCAGTGGCAAATATTTCATGCATATTCAGGACGAGAACAAGTTCACAATAAATACAATAGGTAGGTTCTGTAATAGATTAAGGGATTAAGGTCGGAGAAATTTAGACTGCCACGGGAAATGAGGGTTTATTGGATAGGGACAGGAATTTAGCCTTGCAACAGGTCACCTACGGACCCCTCAAAGAGTTGTTGCAAGGGTTCTTAACGTGCAAAGAACGTGGCACTTTCTTTACACGAGGCATCGGATTTAACGTCCCCATTCTGACCGGACGTGGCTGCAAATTTGTACATCCCGCACAGCCAAACGGACGCCCCACTTTAGCACGGGTTTTACTGCCGGTCGGAGGAAGACCAATGGTGACCATACTTCTATTCCCCAGTCACCCTTGGGGGGATACGAACTTCCAGTAAGTATTAAACTTTTTTACAATAAATATTTACTTTTTGATAATTAAAAAGTCAGAAATGTGAGATGATTGCAACTGACACATATGTATATAAAAAAGGGCACCTAATGACGTTCAACAACGAGCAAACCCATACCACAATCATAGTCAACTAGGCCCCCTAAATGACAAAAAAAATAAAAATCTAATTCTTTTAACTACAAAATAATGATGAAAAAATTGGTACACAGAAACAAACTAAAACTAATAAATTAGAGGCCTCACACTTGGAAAAAAAGAACATAAAAAAAAGAAACTCCAAGGGAAATTCAAAACTAAAAGCAAAATCTAAAACTCAAACGAATGGAAAATAACAGTCATATAACTGACACGGTACAAGCATTACTTATGTACAAAATAGTAGATTAAACTTGGTTTTACATCTCCCAAAAAGAACTCCAAGGGAAATTCAAAAATAAAATTGCCTTACAAAAAGCAAAACATAAAGCACAAACGAATGGAAAACAACTGTCGTATTCCTGACACACTACAAGCATTCGCTTATGTGTGAAATAAATGCTTCAACTTGGTTTCACAGTTTCCTAACAATCTCATTTGTATAACAGTCACATTTAATTCCATTATGTTAACACACATGTGTGAAAATAAGCAAACACATAATAGGTAAAAAAATCTAAAATTGGGCAACAGCAGTAAATCTTGAAATATAATCTTAATCAGTGAATAATTAAATAACTGTTTTAACAAAGACCTACAAAATGGCATAAACACAAAATACATATCCAAAAATGAGAGAAAACAAATTAAAATTGACCATATCACAATGATGCTTTGTATAAGTACTGAGCAACGGCAACTGGGGACTTTTACAACTGCATAGTAAAAACCAATAATGTATAATATTCTATCTCCATATGCAAAAGGGGATAACTCCTGTTAAATCTTCAAATTTGGAATTAAGATAAATCTTTATAGATTGACTAAAAAACTTGTATCGAAATAGACAAATAAAGATCCTTGCAGCTGCAGCCCCAAGTTGAAAAATGAGAAAAAACAAATTAAAATTCACCATATTACAATAACACAATGATAGGATGTATAAGTACCCAGCCATAACATTATTATAGTCAAAAATCAAAAGTAAAGGTTAAAAGTATACAAAAAAAAGGTAAACTTTAACATGTATTTATTCAAATAATAAAGATTACCTTAAAAAAATATTCACAAACACAATGTGACGGGTTAAACTCGTTTGAAAGCTTCCAGTCTGCCCAAACGCAGAAAAAGCTAAATAATGAAATGGTTACAAAACAAATATAAAACAATGACACAGAATTAAAGTTTTAACACTCAAAATTGTAGAAAAACAGTAAAGACAGGACTGTTAACATATTAAAAATGTGTCCTGTTGTGGTGAAAATAAACATTTTCAAAAACAATAACTTCAATCATGCATTTTTATGAAACTCACCATGTTATAATTATAATTGTAGAAAAAAAACATTTATATATATATATATAACTCCATAAACATTACTATTTATACATTTTATTATTAAAACATTTTGCAATTTACTAACTTAACATAAATCTTTCACAATCATTTCCTTCAATACTAATCAGTCCCCTACCAACAAAGTCGAAAGGGACTATAAGATTGCACTCTGTTTGTCTGTCTGTCTGTCCAACAATTCAGTTTCTCACACTTTTTAGTTCCCTACATACGAAATAGAAGGAGACTTAATGATTACACTCCTTCTGTCTGTCTGTCCATCTGAAAGTCCGTCAAATATCAGTTTCCCACACTTTTTGGAATCACGTCCTCGTCATCGTCGTCGTCATCAGCAGCGGGAACATAGTCCAAAGACATATGGTTTCCAGACAATAACTTTAGTATTAGTAAATAGAAATCTATGAAATTCAAACAGAAGGTTTGAAACCACAATAGCAAAGTTGGGATTGTTTTTTGCGGTTATGGTCCCAACAGTTTAGAAATTATGGGCCAAAAAGAAGCCCTAATAAGCATTTTTTTCTAGTTTCGAGACAATCGTCATGCTTAAAAATATTGATTTGATAATTTGTATATAGTTTTATCATGACAAGTTACAGACCAAATTTGATTTTTAGCTCACCGTTCCGAAGGAACGTGAGCTTTAGCCATTACTTGGCGTCGTCCTTTGTCGTCTATCTGGTGTAAACTATTTCAAACATCTTCTTTGAAACTACCAAACCAATTCCAACCAAACTTGAGCTGAATGATCCTTACGGTATCTAGAATAAAGTTTGTGTTTTATTTTCTGTTTCGTCAAAAAACATGGTCACAATGGCTAAAAATAGAACATAGAGGTAAAATGCAGTTTTTGGCCTATATCGAAAAAACCAAAGGAGTTAGAACAAATCTGTAATGGGGTAAAAGTGTTCATTTTGTAGAGTTTTTCAGCCCTGGAATTTTCAGATGAATCTAATAACCCATTGTTGGGTTGCTGTCACTAAATTGGTAATTTTAAGAAAATTTTGCAGTTTTTGGTTATTATCTTGAAGAGTATTAATGATAAAGATAAACTGTAAAAAGCAAATATATTCAGCAAAGTAAGATCTACAAATAAGTTTATATGACCAAAATTGTCAATTAACCCATTAAGGAGTATTGCCCTTTGAGGACAATTTTACACAATTTTTTTATGTTTTCTAACTTTAACAAATCTTCTCCTCTGAAACTACTGAACCAATTCCAACCAAACTTGAGCTGAATGATCCTTATGGACTCTAGAATAAAGACTGTGTTTTATTTTCTGTTTCGTCAAAAAACATGCCCGCCATGGCTAAAATTAGAACATAGGGGTCAAATGCAGTTTTTGGCTAATTTATCTCAAACACTTATGCAATTAGAGCAAATCTGATAAGAGGTTAAAATGTTCATTAGGCCAGGTTCTATCAGCCATGAAATTTTCATTTGAATCTAACAGTCCATTGTTGGGTTGCTGCCACTAAATTGGTAATTTTAAGGAATTTTGCAGTTTTTGGTTATTATCTTGAATATTATTAATAATAAACATAATAAAAATAAACTGTCAACAGCAAAAATGTTCAGGAAAGTAAAATCTACAAATAAGTTAATATGACCAAAATTGTAAAATGTGTCCTTAAGGAGTTATTGCCCCTTTAAAGACAATTTTTTATAATTTGTTCATCTAGTTTGCTTTCTTTAAAAAAATCTTCTCCGTTGAAACTGCTGAATCAATTTCAGCCAAACTTGGGCTGAATGAGTTTCAGAGTATCTAGTATAAATTTTGTATTTTATTTTGTTGTACGTTAAGAAATATAGCCACTATGGCTAAAATGGAACATAAGAGTAAAATGTATTTCTTCACTTTAGAAGAAAATATGACGTTTGCCATCTGAAGCATCGATCTTTACTGCTGAAGCAGAAGCAATAATTTTGGCTTTGAAATTTATTGCTTCTTCAGATAAATCGAAATTTATTATATGTTCTGATTCACTTTCATGCTTACAAGCTATACAAAATACTAAAATTAAAAACCCAACAATTCTCAAAATTTTATATGTAATGAGGAATTTAAAAATTCTTCTTAAAGAAATATTATTTCTATGGGTGCCGAGTCATGTTGGAATCCTTGGAAACACAGCTGTAGACCTTGAGGCAAAGAATGCCCTGGGTGACCCTTCATCTAACTGCGATATACCATATACCGATTTTAAATCTAATATTAGAGAATATGTTTTTAATATATTGAAAAATGAATGGAGTAAAAAAGATGGTAATAAATTACATGAAATTAAACCTAATTTATGTAAACCTTTAAATAATTTTATGTGCAGAAAAGATCAGTGTGTTATTTCTAGATGTCGTATTGGTCATACTAGAATAACACACGAATATCTTTTAAAAAATGAAGTAGAACCACAATGTATACCTTGTAACTGCAAGTATACTATTAAACATGTTTTAATCAATTGTATTGACTTTGCTGATATTCGGAAGAAGCATTTCAATGTCAATAATATGTATGATTTATTTAATAATATTCCATTTACAAATATTGTTTCATTCTTAAAAGAAATTGGAATATATTATAAAATATAAAAATGTTGTTATATTTAAAACGATTTTAATTTTTATCACGTTATCTTAGTGTTGATTTTTATTTGTAAATAATCAATTTGCTTTAGTCTAGAATTTTAGTTTATTGAAAGACCTTTTGTCTGATTTTAAAAATATACCTTAAATTGTTATAATATTCGAATTAGCTCTCGCCGCGATATAGCCTTTCTGTGCTAATGCGGCGTAAAGCAAACAACAATCAATCAATCAATCAATCGGATCACTTTAGTCTGGTCTCTACCCTTCGACATGTCCAGCATGGGTAACCGTACCAGGAGACGAAGCTCCAACTGGCATAGCTCTTGGGGTCACTGAGACACGCAAGCCCCCCGACCACGGCAAGGATAGCGATCCACCGGGGGGCCTGCTGTAGTAATGATCAGTAATACATATGAACTTGAACCTCATTTCAAAGGTCACCTGTCTTGTTAGGTAATAGTGTTCATCTGCTGCTGTCTTCAGGGACAGAGCTGCAACACTCCGTTTGCCATCTGATGCATCGATCTTTACTGCTGAAGCAGAAGCAATAATTTTGGCTTTGAAATTTATTGCTTCTTCAGATAAATCCAAATTTATTATATGTTCTGATTCACTTTCATGCTTACAAGCTATACAAAATACCAAAATTAAAAACCCAACAATTCTCAAAATTTTATATGTAATGAGGAATTAAAAAATTCTTCTTAAAGAAATATTATTTCTATGGGTGCCGAGTCATGTTGGAATCCTTGGAAACACAGCTGTAGACCTTGAGGCAAAGAATGCCCTGGGTGACCCTTTATCTAACTGTGATATACCATATACCGGTTTTAAATCTAATATTAGAGAATATGTTTTTAATATATTGAAAAATGAATGGAGTAAAAAAGATGGTAATAAATTACATGAAATTAAACCTAATTTATGTAAACCTTTCAATAATTTTATGTGCAGAAAAGATCAGTGTGTTATTTCTAGATGTCGTATTGGTCATACTAGAATAACACACGAATATCTTTTAAAAATGAAGTAGAACCACAATGTATACCTTGTAACTGCAAGTATACTATTAAACATGTTTTAATCAATTGTATTGACTTTGCTGATATTCGTAAGAAGCATTTCAATGTCAATAATATGTATGATTTATTTG